>NW_028322234.1:16905874-17059402 GCF_059928025.1 Delphinapterus leucas
CCCCCAGGGCCAGATGGAGCAGACAGAAACACTGGACGAAAAATAAAACAATAAGTGAGAAGTGCAGGTGCCCCGTTAAACGAGTTCCAGGTGAACCACAATTGTCTCAGTGTAAGTATAGCCCACGCAGTGTCTGGGACATGCTTACACTGAAAGCCCATTTCTTCTGTATCTGCAGTCCTCGTAGAACTGAAGCCCTGTATTTTATGTGGCAGCCCTATACTCCCAGCTACCCTTCGTGGACCTTTTGTGTTCTGGGCCTCGGGTGACTCATACCCCAGGTCCCCTCCTGCCCTCGGGATGCTCTTCCCCACTGCAGGCCTCCTGAGTTTTGTCTTCTTTCTGTTCAGGGCTCCCATGCTCCCTGGTTGGGCTGAGCAAGGACTGGGGAGGGGTGTCTGGGGGATCCATAGGCAGGAGACACCCCCCAGAAAGCTTGGTGCCCCTCGCTGGCTCTCCACCTTCCTCCCAACTCTTGGTGCTCCAGGGAGAGCAAGCTCTTGAATAGAAGAAGAAACTGAGGCTCAGAGTGGACCCACAGCTGTGGAGCTGGGGGCCTCCAATTCCTAGGCTGTGATCGTTCTCCCTCTTTAGAAAGACTTCCCAGACCAGATAATTTCCACAGTAACCACACTTTGTTTTAGAGAGTATACCCCAGAAAGCAACAGGAAAGACATTAGTTGAGAATAAAGCACGGTCCTTCCCCAGGAGGGACAGTGGCAGCCTTGTGCAGGCACACACCTGGGGTGCCCCCTTCCCCCGCCACGTTCCTAGGCTGGTGGGACCTCCGGTGGCCCTGCTATCAGGGTGAGCCTGCTGAGAAAGCGCTCTCTCACCAGGGACCCTGAGTTTGTCTTCTACGACCAGCTGAAGCAGGTGATGAACGCCTACAGGTGAGCACCCTGGGTCACCGTCCAGGGGACTGGGTCCTCGGGACAGCTGGGGAGCAGCCCGCTGACCCACCCCGCCACCCCCTCCCCTCCTCAGGGTCAAGCCGGCCATTTTCGACCTGCTTCTGGCCGTCTGCATCGGCGCCTACCTCGGGATGGCCTACACGGCGGTCCAGGTGAGCAGGGGACTGGGGAATGCGAGGCCTCTCAGGAGACCCCTTGGGCGGCCCGAGGGCCTTCCTGTTGGCGGTGTCGCCCGACCTCACTGGAGCCCTCCCGCTGCCCCCAGCACTTCGACCTCCTGTACAAAACAGTTCAGAGACTGCTGAAGGCCAAGACGCAGTGACACGGCTGCTCGGCGCTGGCAGGAGGGCAGGGCCTTGCCCCTCGGCCTCGGCGGCTGTAACCCTGAATTACAGAGCTTTTCTGTGTTGCTCTTGAGGATTTGGGGGCTTCTTTCTCTTGTTTATCCTTTGAGCTCTCTCGGAGGAGTGCTGGTGGAGGTCTGTCTGGTCTGGGGCCTGGCCGCGGACTTGGGGACAGACGTGTGGATGAGCCCCTGCCCTGGAGTCGGCCCTGTGGCCCTCAGGGCGCGTAAGCCATGCCAGGAAAGAGGAACTGTGCCCAGCTCAGCCTCAGCTTCACCCCTGCCCGTGATGCTGACCGTGGACCTGGTGGTCGCAGGCCAACAGGGTCAGGGCCAGGCCACCCCCTTGCTGGCTCTGCGTCTGACCTTGAGGCTGTCCCCACCCCCTCCGTCGACCCGGGTACTCCCTTCCCTCCCGTCTGGAGAGGGTGGCACCGCCTCTGGGTCCCCAGGCTCTGGCCACCCCCTCGCAGCCTTGTGCCCTCACCCAGCTGGCCCTGGGACACGACTCCCCTGAGCCCCCTTGGGCGGCTGGCGCCTTGAACACCTGGCAGCCTCCCCAGGGGCCCTTGCACTGCTCACCCTGCTTCGCGCTGCCTCTGCCCCTCCTGCCCCTGCCCCGGACTTTTGGGGCTCCGCCCTCAGCCTGTCCCCCTGCGGAGCTCCCGGGGTGGGGGGCAGTCCCTCTGCCCCTTTCCCTGGGCCTTGGTTTCCTCATATGCAAGGAGGAGGATGCTTTCGGGGGGAGTGGGCACCCTACCATCCCAGGAGGAGACATGACCATGGGAGCAGCTCTTCCTGCGACCCTGAGGGGGCGGGTCTGGGCCTGAGCCCCACAGACCAGGTGCCTGGTGGGGCCTGAGCCGCTCGGAAGGGGTGGAGGGGGCAGGGCTGGGACTGACCTCAGGGAGACCCAGATTCATTAGCAATACAGTCAGTTAAGTGTTGAGTGCTGGGGGGCCAGGGTCCAGGAGAGGGGACTCCAGGGGCCTCCTGGCCACTGGGGAGGGCTCGCCTGCCTTCCAGTTCTGAGGGGCCTGGAGGGGCTGGGGACTGGCTCGTTCCCAAAGCCTCCCGACGCTCACTGGAGGGAACGGGCTCCTGGGGGCTCCTGGCTCGGCTGGACCGTCCTGTCAGGCCTGGGAGGGGCAGGCGTGGAGGCTGCAGGTCCTCTGTCTCATCCCACCCTCTCCCTGCCCGGTGGCCCATCTCCCCCAAAGACTGTTTACCGAGTGCCCTGCCACCTCTGGGGCGGGTATGGGCCCGGCCCTGCCTGGCCCATCCTATCTTTCCCCACGTGTGACTGTGTGAGCCGTGGACGAGCTGTGGTTGCCGCGTGAGCGTCCTTCCTCCCCAGGGCGCGTGGTCAGGATCGCTGACCAGTTGGAGTCAGGATGCTTGTGGGACGCGGCCGGACGATCAGAAATAAAGCCATAATGAATGACAGCCTTGTGTGTCCTGTCTTGTCGGGGGCCGGGGCCTCAGGGTTCAGTCCTGCTCACCTGAAAGTGGTTTGCGTTCCCCCGGGGGGTGGGGGGGCCTGGTGCCCATATGGAGAGCAGGGTCAGCATCCCTCCTGCCCCCAGCTGAGGCCGCCACCACTCCCCACTGCAGAACGGGGGTAAAAACCAGCTCAGAGCTGATGGGACAGCAGGCCATGTTCCTTTCCTGCGGTGGCTGTACCACGAACTCGGTGTCTCAAAACAGGGATTTGTCGTGTCCCAGCTCTGGATGCTGTGAGGGCGAGGATCCCAGGTCTGTCCCGGCTTCTGGTCTCTGTGTCGCGTGGCCGTCTTTTCTGTCTTCTCTCATAAGGATGCGTCTTTGGGTTTAGGGCCCATCCTACTCCAGCAGGACTGCATGCCAGCTAATCACATCTGCAAAGGCCCTATTTCTCCGTAAGACCATAAGTGTGAAGTTCTGCGTGGACGTGAAATTTGGAGGGACACCATTCAACCTGATGCAGGGTGCAATGGCTGTGTGAAGGCCACGCCCACTGGTCAGGCTCCGCCCCCCCGCCCCGCCACCCAGCCACAGACCAGGCTACGGGGAGGCCCTGGCTGGGCTGTGGTGCCCCGTGCAGCTCAACGCAGGGGTTCCGGCGTCGGGTTCTCTGCTCTGGGCCTGGGAGCTCCCGAGGGTCTGCCTTGAACAAAGCCCTGCCCTCAGGAGCTTGGGTTCTGGGGGTGGGGTAGGATACACAGTACAGAGACGTATGCTGCGGGGACATGAAGCCACAGGCGACGGAGGCAGTGCGGGGGGTGCAATTTGGACGAGGCATCGGGGGAGCCAAGGGAGGGGGCTGTTTATCCCAGGGAGGTGGGACCCTGGGGGGCTGTGGGCAGAGGAGGGGGCGGGGCCTGACTCAGGGGCTCACAGGCGCCCTCTGCTGGCGGCTGCGGGGGGGACAGACAGGGGAGGGCGCCAGGCGCCGAGGACTGTGCTTGTCCAGGTGGGGGCACAGGAGGGGAGGAGTGGGCTGGGTTCCCCGAACCCAGAGGAGGGGCTAGGAGGGTGCTCCTGGGACCGTGTGGGCCAGACCGCAGGGGGTTGCTCAAGTTGCCTTAGTGATGCCCATAGGGTCAGGGTCACAGCCGCCTCTCCTCAGACCCTCCTCTCCTCCCCCCACTGCCCTCCCCCACCCCGCCCCCCACTGTCCTGAGGCTGGAAGGTGGCTCTGGCCCCAGCACGGACTCAGGTAAAACTCCCCACGTCTCAGGGGCAAAGCCAGTCCCTCATCTCCTCATTTCAACACAGGTTGATATTTCTTCCTCGTTTTCCACAAAACTGTTCCATTGACTGTAGCCAAGAAAAGGAAAATCGCAACAACACCGGCCCGGCAGACAGAGATGACCACCATCTACATGCTGGAGCCTTATCCTGTCCCCACACCCCCAGGTACGTGGATGTGTGTACACGTATGTACCCGAAACCTCGTTCTGGAATTGAGGTTCACGTATAAAAATGGTTTAAGTGTTTCTCTCCATAGGCACAGTGGACAGGCACCCATGAAGCCATCCCACATGGAGGGCGTGGTGTGTGCATCGTCCCAAACGCCCCCGGCTCCCCTTACACCCCCTCCCTCCGCCCTCCTCCTCCCCAGGCACCCGCTGGTCTGGTCACTACAGATCAGTCTTGTTCGACTGGTGTCAACCAGTATTTCCCCACCTCCCCGCCACATGCCAGGTACCGTGCGGGGGCCCGCAGACGCAGCCACCAAACGGAGACCGTGGGGCTCGCGGTCCGCTGGGAAAGACGGATAAGTAAAAATAATGCCCGGTGGACATGAGGGGGCTCTTGAGTGAAATCGGGATGACAGGACGGTGGTCCAGGCAGAGGGCACAGCCCGTGCAAAGGCCCTGGGGCAGTACCATGCCCGGCGTGTTGCAGGAACAGCAAAGAGGAAGCCCGTGTGTATGCAGCAGAGTGAGGGAGGGGGAGAGAGGGAGGAGGGGAGGGCAGGAAGGCCCCCGGGACGTTGGTGGGCGTTTGCATTCTGCTCTCAGTGTGATGGGGAGCTGTAGGGAGGGGTGGGCTGAGGAGAGGAGAGATGTGGAGAGGTCACTGGCTCCCAGGGGACAGTTATGAAGATGACCACGTTCCTTGGGCTCCCTCAGTGCCCATGAGCATCACCCGAGGTCCCCATCAACCCTGGGCGGCAGCAAACGATTTGGGCAAAGGTGTCCTCCAGCGAGGGCATTGCACCCCCCACGGGGACCCCCAGGGGGTCACATCCAGTGGCTTTGATCTCTTCCCAGGGGTCTTTGTTTTAAGGCTGTAAAACAGGAAGAGCGTCCCATGAAACTACCTCGGTCCCTCCCCCTTCTGCACAGAGGCATCGTCCACTGTCTTTAACTTTGTCATTCTTTTAAAAACATTTACGTGCACATTTATGGATCCAGGGACAATATTCAGCATTGCTTGGTGTGTGGCCTACACATCTTATATGGGTGGCATTTTGCCGTCCCTCTCTTGCATTAACTCTTGCTTTGGTATCTCCCACTTACACCCCACACCCCTTTTCTCTGCTGTGTAGTATTCTACCCTCAGAAGACACCACAACTTACCCACCCGGCACCCTGCTGATGGACATACCATCGCAAGCCTTCATAGGTGCCTCTTGGGAGGGAGCGTGTTTAACCAGAGGTCAGAGAACTGTAGCCCGTGGCTGCGTCCGGCCCGCTCCCTGTCTTTGTAAATAAAGCTTTATTGGCACACGGCCACACCCACCAGACTGTGTATGGTCCATGGTTACTTTCTCACCAGGGACCCACCAGCCCCCAAGTGCTTACCTTTACGGCTCTTTCCAGGAAAATCTGCGGCCCCCAATCTGCCCTCTGGTTTTTCTCCTTTCTCATTGTGGGAAAACTTTGGCCGCTACCAGAGCAGGGTGGCTCTGTGGTCCTTTTGCGGGGGACATACATCCTTGGCTTCTTTTGACATTTCAGTCTCAGTTCTGAGAGTTACTGCTGATATTAATCGCCGTTTGACCTGCAGCAGGTCCAGAGGAAATCAAGCCGGGGTGGGGGGAAAGGGGGCGGGTGGGCCATTGCAGGAACCGTGAATGAAGTGGGAGTGTCATTCCTGAGAGCAGTGTGATGTAGTGTCTGCGGGGCATCTCACCGGAGAGTCACTGTTTCCCCCGTTGTGATGAATAAGCAATTTGCAGGGAGATCCTTCAGTCTCTGCAAATACCACTCCTCCTCCAGGTCACCCCACGGTGTCAGCAGCACCCACTGACGATTCCTGCCCGAAACCAGGACCCTGGTGCCCAACGGGGACCCTCCTTCCATCCCTCCTAAAGGTACAGGTCAGGCTCACATACCTGCTTTTATGTCCAGTTTACAGAGAACAAAAGGGAAATCCAGGCAGGTGAAGCATCTTGCCTTGAGGTCGCGTGGCAAAAGGGCACAGCTGGCATTCAGACAGGTTTTTTTAATTAAAAAAAAAAAAAGCCTTATTGAGATATATTCACATACCATAAAATTTACCCTTTTAAAGTGTATAGTTCAGTGGGTTTTAGTACATGCACAGAGACGTGCATCCATCACCTCTAATTCCAGAACATTCCATCACCCCAAAAGGCAACCCCGTCCCCATGAGCAGTCACTCCCATCCCCTCCCCCAGCCGCTGACAACCACGAACCCACTCTCTGCCTCTGTGGATTTGCTTGTTCTGGACGCTTCACAGAAACGGAATCCTACAATATAGAAACCCACGCAGTTTTGATGGCAAGTTACTGTATCACACTGAGGCTGGCTCATTCAGAAACGAGAATTTATTCTTGTTTTTCTCATTCTAACTTGGGGGGAAATAAAACCCCTGACGACTCTGGCGTTCAACATGGTGTGCACCCAGCCCCTCTTGTTCCCAAGCTCAAATTCCCAGGGCAAGAAGCCCTGTGGGGCAGGTGTCCACTCCTGTGGCGAAAGGGTGGGGGGAAGGGGCCACGGCCCCTGGGCGGCCACGGCTGGATCTCTATTCCTGTTTTCAGCCCCTCCTTCCTTCTTTCCCCTTCTCCAAGCTTTCTCAGGGTTGGCCAAGCTGTGCTTCAGACCTCCCCCTCCCCGACCCCGTCCTGTCCAGGGAGTGGGGTTTGCTGAAAGAGGGAACAGGGAGGGGTTGGTCCAATGAGGAATCATTTCCCATCCCTGAAGCCAAATAGTGGGGACCGGGGAGGATCCGGGGTCCCTGCAAGAAAGTGGATGGGCAGCTCCTTCCCAAGCGAGGGAAGGCAGTGGAGTTGGAGGCACCGAGAACTGGAGAGCTCTGGCTGCTTTATGTCCTTAGATGTGTGAAGGCGGCAGGCATCTGGGGCAGGTGGGGACTGCGGTGTAGTGTTTCTGGGGGACGCATCCTGAGCCCCTAGGCCCTTGTAGGATGGGCCTAGGGCTTCAACCCCCTGGAATGTGCCAGAAGAGCTGTACACAGCCTGGGCAGTGAGGGTCTTCGAGGCATGGAGGGGGCAGAGCCAAAGGGCACCAGGGTCAAAGGGGACGGGGTGCGGCTGACCATCACCCAGGAAGACACTCAGGCTGGCTGTGCAGAGATCACTGAAGGGAAGGGGCCACCGGCACAGGGCAGCTCCAGGCTGGGCCCCTCGCCCCACTTGCTGACTCTGTCCCACTGGCTGACCTTTCCACCGCCACCAATAACCCTCAAGCAGAGAGGGGCAAGGCAGGGACTCAGAAAGGACATTTCCCTTCGTGGGCTCAGCCTTCTTCACACCCACACCCTATGAAATGAGAGTCTTGCTAGTAAAAGTCAAGACGGGAACGCAGTGGATGTCTCCTCATAACTTTGCTGCCCTTACCTGGAGGCAGAGTCCCAGGCCGCACTTCAGACCCACAGGATCGGGATCTGCATTCCTGGCAGGATGCCCAGGTGGCCTCGTGCACATCTGAGAGGTGCCAGCCGGGACTCTGCCCCCTGACTCCAACCTGGCCCCTCTGCTGAGGTAAGCACCTTACCTGTCCACATCAGCAGTTCTCACCTGGGGCAGTTCTGCCCCCAGGGGACCCTGGGCCGTGTCTGGGGACATCTGTGGTGGCCATGACTGGGGGTGCTCCTGGCACCGAGTGGGTGGGGCAAGTATGCTGCTCAGCCACCCACAGAGAATGACCTGATCCCAAATGTAGACAGTTTTCCTTTAAGATAAATTTATTTAAGTTTGGGTAATTATTTTGAGAAACCCTATTCTGGGAGATGAACACTAAGCAAGTGCAAAGGTCCTGGGGCAGGTTTTTGACGACAGATCCAGAGAGCCAGGCAACTTGCCAGAAACCTCCCAGCCCCGGATCCCCCAACAGGCTCTGTTCCCACCCTCATTGCCTTTTAAGTAACAGCCCAAACCGTGGGCCTCCTGCCATGATGCCAATGTGACAAGGTTTCCTCTGGCTGATAATAAATCAGAGAGTCGGCCTCGAGGGCTTCAGATGCTTTCAAGCGCACAGCCTCAGTTTTCTCTGCCATGACCTTTTCCCTGATACGGTTGAGGTATGTCAGGGAATAAACTCCAGGGATGAGTATTGTTCAGGATGTGGGATGTTGGATTTAAGTTCCCGGAGGTCAGACTCAAGCTAGACTGGGCTGTTCCCCTCAGTGGAAGAAAGAGGCTGAGAAAAATGCCTCTTTGACTCACAGGAGAGCTGGTGGGGTTTTATTTTTATTCTTTTAAATGACTCTCCCGGCACATCAGAGGGCCACAGGGCTTCAAGCATCCTGTCTCCATGGAGACAGAGCCTGTCTCCAGCCTGGCTCCACAAGCCCAGCCTGGGGCTGAGCCGAGAACCAGGGGCTGGGCAGGGCCAAGGGGTGGAATGTTCTAAGAGGACTCTGGACCCCTCACCCGGGCTCTGCTCCTCCCCCAGTCCTGACGTCCTGCTCCTGTCTGGGGGTGGGCAGGTGGCTTCTGGTAACAGTCATGATAATAGTCATTTATTGAATGATAAAGATGTCTCAGGCGCTATGCTGAGCCTCACCTGTTAGCTCACTGAATCCATGCCAGGGACTTCACCCTCTTAATCTCACTTGGCAAATAAGGAAATGGAAGCTTGGCTGTGTAAAGCATGGGAAAGACGGTGTGGGATCACGGGAAGCGTGTGGGTTCTGGAGTCCAGCTGGCTGAGTTCAAATCCCAGTACTCTCACTGTGTGACTTTGCCCAAGTGACTTGACCTCTCTGGGCCTGTTTCCCCCTCTGTAAAGTGGGTATGGGAACAATACTTACCTCTTACGTTTGCTATGAGGGTGAGTTTGCCTGGGGAGCAAAGTTTAAGGGGGGGTTGCCAAAAAACATCATCAAGATAAAGATTATTTTAATGCACTAACTTTTTTCTTTTTATTTGAAGATCTGGGTTGTGTTATTTATTTATTTTTATAAATTTATTTATTTTATTTATTTTTGGCTGCGTTGGGTCTTCATTGCTGCGCGCGGGCTTTCTCTAGTTGCAGCGAGCGGGGGGCTACTCTTTGTTGCAGTGCGCAGGCTTTTCATTGCGGTGGCTTCTCTTGTTGCAGAGCATGGTCTCTAGGCGCGCGGGCTTCAGTAGTTGTGGCGCACGGGCTTAGTTGCTCCGCGGCATGTGGGATCTTCCCAGACCAGGGCTCAAACCCGTGTCCCCTGCATTGGCAGGTGGATTCCTAACCACTGCACCACCAGGGCAGTCCAATGCAATAATTGAAAAAAACCTAAAAATAATGCTGAAAAAATCCGTGGTGAACAAAATGTCAACATTTTAAATAGAATCAGAATTACTGAGGTTTCCTTTGGCTCAGTATGGCACTGTTACTGATCCTGTTTTTATTTTAAAATAAAAACAAAGAAAATAAATTTAAAATGAAGTCCTTAAAAAAAAAAAAAAAAAAATGAAGTCCTTGTTGGTAGACTGCCCCCAGTGGCTGTGTGGTGCTCTTTCTCTTACAGCCACTGATCCCTGTTTCTCCAACCCTGCCTCAGGGCCTTTGCACTTGCTGCTTCATTCTCATCTTTGCTTGAAGGCCATCCTCTCTAAGTCTTCCCTGAATTTGCCTCCTAAAGCCGTCCCTCCACTTCTGTTTCCTCCATTGCATTGATGACAGTGTAAAATATCTGGTTTATTTGTCTGTACCCACCCCAGGCATTTGCTGTGTGGATCAAATGAGTTCATACATGTCAAGCACTTAGCACAGAGCCTGGCGCCTGGAAAGAGCTATGTGGCTTATCAATAAACAAGTTAAGTATATAGCAAATTAGAGTTAAATTAATTAAATTAAAATGAGTATAAATGCTATGGAGGAAAAAGGAAGCCTGAGAAAGGAAGTAAAGGTAGCTGAACGATTTTCGATCAGGTGGACAGAGAAAGTGATGGGAGATTGAAAGAGTGGGCCATGCACCATTTGGGGGAAGGGAATTTCAGGCACAGCCCGTGAAAAGGCCCTGAGGCAGGACCATGCCTGGTGTGTTGGAGGAACAGCCAGGAGGCCCGTGTGTCTGGAGCAGAGGGAGCGAGGGGGAGAGAGGGAGGAGGGGAGGGCAGGGAAGGGACAGGGCAGGCTGTGCATGGCCTTGTGGGCTGCAGGAAGGACTGGGGTTTTAATTTTGGGACATCTTTGGAGAGTTTTGTTTTTTTTTTAAGTATAGTTGATTTACAGTGTTGTGTTAGTTTCAGGTGTACAGCGAAGTGGTTTGGTTTTATATATATATGTATTCTTTTTCAGATTCTTTTTAAAAATATTTCTTAAAATTAATTAATTAATTATATTATTTATTTATTTATGGCTGCATTGGGTATTTGTTGCTGCGAGCAGGTTTTTCTCTAGTTGCGGCGAGCAGGGGCTAATCTTCCTTGTGGTTCGCGTGCTTCTCGTTGCGGAGCACGGGCTCTAGGCACGTGGGCTTCAGTAGCTGTGGCACGCGGACTTCAGTAGTTGTGGCTCATGGCTCTGTTGCTCCGCGGCATGTGGGATCTTCCCATACCAGGGCTCGAACCCGTGTCCCCTGCATTGGCAGGCGGCTTCTTTACCACCGTGCCACGAGGGAAGTCCCTTTTTTTCAGATGCTTTTCCATTATAGATTATTACAAGGTATTGAATATAGTTTCCTATGCTCTACAGTGGGTCCTTGTTGTTTATCTCTTTTATATGTGGTAGTGTGTATCTGTTAATCCCAAGGTCCTAATTTATACCACTCTCTTCCCCTTTGGTGACCATAAGTATGTTTCCTATGTCTGTGAGTCTATTTCTGTTTTGTAAATAAGTTCGTTTGTATCATTTATTTTAGATTCCACATCTAAGTGATGTCATATGATATTTATTTTTCTCTTTCTGACTCACTTCACTTAGTATGATAATCTCTAGGTCCATCCATGTTGCTGCAAATGGCATTATTTCATTCTGTTTTTTATGGCTGAGTAGTATTCTGTTGTGTGTGTGTGTGTGTATATATATATATATATATATATACACACACACACCAAAATATATATATATATATATATACACACACACACACACACCAGAATATATATATATATATATATATATATATATATATATATATATATATATACACCACATCTTTATCCATTCATCTGTTGATGGACATTTAGGTTGCTTCCATGTCCTGGCTATTGTAACTGGTGCTTCTATGAACATTGGGGTGTATGTATCTTTTCGAATTAGAGTTTTCTCCAGATATATGCCCAGTAGTGGGATTGCTGGATCATAGGGTAGCTCTATTTTTAGTTTTTTGTGGAGCCTGCATACTGTTCTCCATAGTGGCTGCACCAATTTACATTCTCACCAACAGTGTAGGAGGGGGTTCCCTTCTCTTCACACCCTCTCCAGCATTTATTGTTTGTAGGCTTTTTTTTTTTTTTTGCGGCACGCAGGCCTCTCACTGCCGCGGCCTCTCCCGTTGCGGAGCACAGGCTCCGGATGCACAGGCTCAGCGGCTATGGCTCACGGGCCCAGCCGCTCCGCGGCACGTGGGATCTTCCCGGACGGGGGCACGAACCCGTGTCCCCTGCATCGGCAGGCGGACTCTCAACCACTGCGCCACCAGGGAAGCCCTGTGTGTAGGCTTTTTGATGATGGCCATTCCGACCTGTGTGAGGTGATACCTCCTTGTGGTTTTGATGGAGAGTTTTAAGCAGGGTTGACATGATGCCCATAGAGCACTTGGCCCAAATGCGTCCATATCCTTCGAAATATTTTGGACAGTATGTGCACATGGCAAGTGTGACAGAAAGTGTTGCTGTTGATATAACACAATGATTGCTACTTCTATTTCATAAGTTACAAACTTAAAGCTGTGCTGAGCACAGTGCCTAGCACGTAGTATTATCAAAGTGTTCTTTCTTGTTGCTCTTATTATTCATGATTGTATACTTAAACATTACAAGGACAGCCCTGTAAATGCCAAGTAAGCACCGTATAGAACTGTGCGCTACTTTTAGTGTTTTTCCTGCTGTTATCAGTGGGAGGAGCCCGTGCCACCTGGGGGCCTGGTCTGTCCTGCCTAAAGCTTCGCCGTCACCTACCCAGAAAGCAGGGGCTACGGGCCCGGTGGACTCAGTTTACCGGGCCGGACTGGGCGCCGGGATGCGGGATGTGGGATTCAGGATGTGCCAAGTGGGATGTGGGATGCGCGATTCGGGGTGCGCGATGAGCGCGGAGGCGGGATGCGGGATGCTGGATGGGCGATGCGCGCGGGGGGCGCCGCCTCGGCGAGGCGCGCTCCGGCCGCCAGGGGCCGCTGCGGAGCCGCCCTTTTGTGGTCCTGATGCTGGAGCGAGCGGGCGCGCGGAGGAGGGAGGAGGGCGCGGGGACGGGGCGGGAGAGAGGCGGGAGGCGGCGTCCGTCGCTCCAGCTGCGAGTCCGCCCGCCGCCCGCCGCCGCCGCCGGCTCGGTCCCGCGCCCGCCGCCCGCCTTCGCCCGCCATGGCCCGCCTAACGGAGAGCGAGGCGCGCCGGCAGCAGCAGCAGCTCCTGCAGCCGCGGCCCTCGCCAGTGGGCAGCAGCGGGCCCGAGCCCCCCGGGGGGCAGCCCGACGGCATGAAGGACCTGGACGCCATCAAGCTCTTCGTGGGCCAGATCCCGCGCAACCTGGACGAGAAGGACCTCAAGCCGCTCTTCGAGCAGTTCGGCCGCATCTATGAGCTCACGGTGCTCAAAGACCCCTACACGGGCATGCACAAAGGTGGGCACCCGGCCCCCTCCCTCCCCTCCCCTCTCCTCCCTCGGCCTCCCCACCCCACCTTCCGGCATCTTCTCCCCCCCGCCCCCCCACCAACCCTCCTCTCCTCACCTCCTCCCTCTGCTTGCCTCTGCCACGGCATCATTTCTCCCCCCCCAAACCCTGTTCCACCCACCCCCTCCTCCCCCCTCTGGGGGTGCAGCTGACAGATCCGAGCTGGCCCCCTCCCCTCCTCCGCCCCCTCTCCCTCCCTCCCCACCTTCCGGCATTCTCTCTCCCTCTCCCTCTCTCTCTCTCCCTCTCTCTCTTCTCTTTCCTTTTCTCTCCTCTCCCATCTCCCTCTACCTCCCATCCTCCCCCCCCAGCATCCTTCTCCTCCTCTCTCTCTCTCTCTCTCTCTCTCTCTCTCTCTCTCTCCCTCTCCCTCTCATTCCCTCTAGACCCCCACCCCTTCCTCCCTCCCTCACCCACTCTTTCCTGCCCCTTTGCTCGGGGAGCTGCCTGAACGCTGCCACCCCTCCCTGCCGCCCCCCCCATTCATTCGGCCTCTCCAGGCCCCGTCGGGGAAGTTTGCACCTCTGGACTCCATTGCTTTGGTCATTTTCACAAAGCCAGGCCGGTGGGGCAGGTCCAGCCGGCCACGGGGGACACGGATGCCCAGGATCCCGGGCTAATCGGTAACTACAAAGAAAGCGGGGTGGGGGGCTGGGGTGCAGGCAGCTAAGCCAGTCAGGGGGAGCACCAGCCTCGGGTGGTTAAAAGGCTACCGTTTGCCCACCCCCTGCCCACCCTCTCTGTTTGGAGCAGCATCCCCCCTCCATTTCTCTATGGCCCCCCCCCCACCCTGAATGCCGCCTCCACCTTTGGCTCAAGTTAAAACTGGCCAAGCCTGTTAGCAGTGTGTTGAAGGCTGAGGCCAAAGACGATGAGCCTGGACCGTCCATCTGGCAGAGCCCAGATCCTGGGGTGGATGAGGAGGCGTGGGCGACCTGTGAGCCCAGCGGGGGAGGCAGGTGGGGTGGGGAGGCCTGCCCGCCTCCCTGCCACCTGATTCTCTGCTGGCATGCTGGGAGGGGGTGCCAGGGACTGTGGCCCCAGCCCTGGGCTCTGATCACGGCCCAGTATCTGAATGGGGGTGGTCCTGACAGTTCTTCCGGCAGGGGCTGGGGACTGCGGGTGGGGATGGTACAGGCTTTGTGCTGACACCCCAGGTGAGACCCTGGAGGGGTCTTGGGGATGGATCAGGTCCCATGACCTATTTCAGGCCCCATTCATGCCTGTCCTCCCTTCAGTGTGGCGGGCATGGTAAGCATGAATACGTGTTTGTTGAATGAATGGATGAATGAACGAGTGAATGAATCAATGAATGATGGGTCGGGGCAGGCCACAGGGAGGGTCTGGTGGGTTGGAGCCCAGGCCTGCCACTTCAGCTAGACCCTCCAGCCGGTACCCTGGGGGAGGAAAGCAACTCTTCCCATCCCCCACCTCTTTTCAAATCCAACCATCACCAAAAAAAAAAAAAAAAAAGGGGCCTGGAAAATCTAACTTCTCCCTGTGGCCTAGGAGGGCAGAGGGCTTGCACTCATCCAGGCTAAGGGGTCCACAGCTGTACGGAGGGCTCTTTCCACAGCCCTCACCCCCTGGTGTGTCCGAAGGACCCTTTTCTAGAAAGATTCTGGTGGGGTGGGGGAGTGTCCACGTGGTCCCCCCCAAATGTTGAATTGAAAGGCTGTCAGTGAGCTCTGGGTCAGGGAGACAGATGGGGTACGGGAAAAGGAGACACCTGGTGGCCCTCCCCTCGTTTCTCATTTTTAAATCTCCCCTGGAGACCCCTGCCGCCCCCGCAGCGTGGGAAGGTGAGGGAGAAACTGTGGCTGGATTTTCACCTGGTCAGAGCCTCAGTTTACCTGCTGTTAACAGAGCAGGCTCTCATGAATGTGGGTGGGATTATTTTTTTCTGGCTGGAGAATGTTGGGATCGGGGGCATCTCAGGGTGTTTCCCATTTGCGATCTTTCCTTGGAGGGTGAAAATTAGGAAGCTGGGTGTCCATGATACCTGGTCCTCAACCTCCACTTTGCAGGATACTTGGGTCGGGCTGAGCCCTGGATGGAGGGCCTGGGGGGTATGGGGGTGGGGGTCTTCCCCTTCTATCCCCTCCCCCAATACCATCAGGACCCGAATGGTTCCCCCTCCTGATCCCACCTATGCTGGGCCTGGCAGGACCTTACCTGTGGATGGGAGCTGGGGGGAGCTGAAGGCCAGCAGCTGGGATTGAGGCCTGTTTGTGGGGCTCAGCTGTGTGACCTCTGTCTGGCCAGTGGCTGCCCCTCTCTGGGCCTCAGCCAAAGGGAAGTGGAAAGATGACTGGGAGGTTGTGGTGTGGGGATGAGCTCCAGGCCCCTCCTGCCAACATGTCTCTGGTTTCGTTTCTGGGGAGCCTACAGGGTGCAGGGTGCCTGCTGGGGGTGCTGGCTGAGAGCCATGGGGTGGGAGTGTGGACGCCGGGTTGTGGAGAGAAATCCCCTAAGAGCTTTCTGGGCCGCCGGAGGCTGGGCACCAGGGGAGCTGAAAGGGCCGGGGTGGGGTGAAGTGAAAACACCCATTGTGGTCCCCGTGACCCCAGCACCCAGTGGGAGAAGGACCATCCAGTATCGCATTATTCTTACGATCACCATCACACTCTTAATTTTCACATTTGGGGGCCTGTTTTGATGCCCAGTGAAGGGATCATCACTCCCATGGGCTTGTGAGCACCTGTGCATTTCATCCAGAAGGGAAACTGAGGCTGGAGGGGCAAATACTTGGTCCCAAGGACCGACCAGAGCTGCCCCCCAGCTGTCACCCACCTGTCTCTCTCCCAGGCCAGAGGAAGCAGAAGTATATCTGTGTGATGAAGGAGCGACAGTGTCCCCCAAGCTGAGGATGAGGACCCCCCCCACCGCGGTGGGGGGGGGGGGGGAGGGGGCGGGGCTGTGACATCTGACAGCTATCGCCAAGGGTGGAGGGTAGGGGCACCTCATTTTCTACGGGCCCGGGCCCGTGCTGGGACCAGGAGAAAGGCAGGGAGTCCAGCCGGGTCCTTGGGCTCTGGGGATGGGGCAGGGTTGTGGGGAGAAGGCAGGGCGGGAAGTGAAGATTCCTCAGGAACACGGCAGGCCCCTGGGTGCTGGCGTGTTTTGTTTTTAAGAGAGAGAGATGAAGACAGGTGGAGAGACACAGCAAGAGCAGAGAAGGAGAGAGATACACCGAGATGGAGGGAGGGGGAGACCCAGGGAGCCGCCCCCAGACCCCCCCCCCCACAGGAAGAGGCAGAGAGAGGGCCGGAGTGGGGCAGAGCTGTAGAAGGGGGGCAGGGAGACCACGAGACCTTCCCCCCCGCCCAGATCGGCGCCCCATTCAGAGAAAGGAGGCCTCCCCCGGCGCTCCCAGCCCAGCCCGGGGCTCAGGCCAGGCACTGGGGGGGCTCCCACTGGCCAGAGGTCTCCCAGTGGCCAGTGTCCAGTCATCACCCCCTCCAGTCACCTGCTGGGGGACAGGCCCCCTCTGGGACCCTCCCTCCGAAGGCGCTGGGTGCACGTGGGGTCCCCCGAGGTGCCTGGTGTGGCTCGGACCGTCCCTCTCCCGATCGGGCTGAATATTAATACCCAACCTGCCCGGGGCAGGCGCCTGCCAGAGGGCTCGTCCGCTGCCGCGCGGCCCCCATTTATGGTAATCACATATATATTTGCATGTTAATGACAATATTTGTCTTAAAGCGGAGGTTGTGAGGGGGGCCGGTGCAGGTGGAGGGGGCGGGTCGGGGCCTACGGTTTCCATGGGAGCACCAGCTGCTCGGCTGGCGGCAGGGGGGAGGCTGGAGCACGCCGCGATTGAGGCGTGAGATTCCGAGTGTGACGTGCCAGCCCCAGGGAGACGGCGGGCTGGGCGGCCGGCAGGCGCTGCCTGGCGGGGGGGATGGAGGGAGGGGACAGCGGCGGGGGGCTGGGGAGAGCCACCAGGGCTGGCTGTGCGGCTTCGAGCCAGGCACACCCCCCTCAGTGCCTCAGTTTCCCATGATGATGGGTTTAACAGGCTTTTCTGAGGGTGACTGTGACATCGTTTCTGCCTTCCTTCAGGCTGAGGGCATTGATTGAGCACCTACTGTGTGCCGGCGTTGGTGCGGGGCTGAGATTCCGAGCAAATAGGAATCCCTATGTGGCACGATGGAGTCAACAAGCCGTAAACCCATCTACCCCTATGACCAACATTTATTGAGCACCTGCTGTGTCCCAGGCCCCGTCCTAGACCCTGGATACAGTGTTGGGCAAACAGATAAAAATCCTCTCCCAGACTCCTCCCACCCCCAGATCCCATATGGTGGGGGACACAGTGAGGAACCAGGAGGTTACAAGGCACTGATGTCAGGGCTGCGATGGTGGAAACACATCAGCGGGGACAACCCAGAGGAGGCCCCAGCCTCCTCAGTGCTGTTATCTATAGAGTTGGGAGGCCAGCGGGACCTCCCATCTCGGAGAGGGTTGGGGGATGTGAGGACCGGAATGGTGGTTAAAGCTCTTGACACAGGGCTGGGCACAGAGCCATGCTTATTATATGAGTAAGCTGAGACCTGAAGGGTGGGAAAGATCTGTTGACGGGGAAGGGTGTTCCTGGTAGAGTTTGTGCAAAGGCCCAGAGCAATGCTGATGCTGACTCTGGGAAAGTTCAAGCAGGGGAAAGACAGAGTTTTTGCCCTGGTGGGAAAACAGCAAAGAGTCCTGGGAGCCCCAGGGTCCCCTTCTGATGTGGGGCATATCTGGCAGGACTCCTCTGAGAAGTTCTGGCATGGGGGGTGGACCCACGAGCTATCTCTGAAATAGGCCGGTGACTCTCTCTTTCACCCCTGATGTTGGCAGATGAGACCCTCGCCATTAGGAGCACTCAGTAGGACCACACTCACTAATTTAGCCAACACTTCCTGAAAGCCTTTTGGGGCCTTGCCTTGTACTAGGCAAGAGAGATCTGAGACCCCTCTGATCAGTAGACAGAGCTAGACATTGGCACCTATAGCTGGAATGGTCAGGGTTGTATGAAAGGGAGGGGATGCAGGGTTGAGGGAACTGGATAGGAAGTTGAAGGCTCTGCCTGGGGACTCTGGCTGCATGGCAGAGGGGCATTAGAAGTGGGGTTTTGAAGGATTAATAGGAGCTTGCCAGGTGGAGAAAGCATTTCATGTATTTATTCACAGAGCACTTTTTTTGTTCTGGGCCCTTTTATGGGTGTGAAAAAAAGCAGTGAGTCAGCTAGGTGGATGTCTCTGTCCTCCTGGATGTGGACAGAGGGAACTGGGTTTGCAAAGGCCTGGAGGAGTGAAGGAGCACAGATGGAGTAGAGGAGGAATTAGGTGAGGCATGGGAGGTGAGGCCGGAGAGTTGGCATGGGCTGGACCCTGAAGAGCCTCTTATGCTGGACTGAGCTTGGACTCCTTCCTGAGGACACTGGGGAGCCATGGAAGAATATGGAGCAGGGGAGGATCTCAGACCTGCATGAAAAGGGAGCTTCATGTCCTGTTAACTGTCATTGGCCTCTTTCCAGCCTCCCAGCCTTGTTCAGTATATGCACATTTCCTACACACCTGGATGGGTACAACAGAAGCTTCCCCTTGGGGCGAGGCTCACACTACGGGACAAGAGGGTCACAAAGAAGCAGACATGTGCTCAGATCGCAGTGGTTCTTAGAAAACCAGGTTCCCCTCCCCAACATGGATAGGTGAGGAATTGGGGCTCAGAGACGGGCAACACCCAGACTCAAGTCACACAGCAGTATAGCTAGGTGTCACACCTCCCAACCTGAGACTTGACCCACTTTGGAAGAGAAATAAAGGAGTCAGAGAAAGAGATGTGATTGTGGAGACATAGACTCAGGATGAAAGCCATCCAGGGATGCTGGCTGTCCTTGTCCAGGGCCAGAGGGAGGGGCTGCTAGGTTTGGAAGACACTGACCTAGGAATAGCTCTGTTGGTCTGGGGTCATGGTCATCATCACTGACATGTAAGCTCTGTGATAGCAGGGACTGTGTCTTGTTCACCATTTTGAAGTGGATCATGTGGATGAACAAGGGCCTAAGGGAATGAGAGGATGGGAAGGTAAGGGAGTGGTTGGATTGGGGGGGGCTGGTCAACAGGTGGATAGATGGATACGTGAGTAGATAGTTCTAGGTATGAATGGACGGATGGGTGACAGTGACTTGGCTGTATGAGTGCATAGCTGGATGAAAGAGTGGGTAGACAGATGAAAGGCTGAATGGATTGATGGATGGATGGGTGGGTGGGTGGGTAAATAGATGGATGAATAGATGGATGGATGGATGGATGAATGGACGGAGGAATACATGGGTAGGGGATGGATGGATGGGTGAGTGGATGGATAGAGGGACGGATGGCTGGCTGGCTGGGTTGGTGGACACCCCTCCAACATTTACCACCTTCCTCCCCACCTGAATGGGAATGACCATCAGCTTTGCAGCTGGACAGGCTTGGTTCCTGTTCCTGGCTCTGCTTTTTATTTCTGTGTGATCTTGGACAAACCACCTTATCTTTTTTCTGAGCCTTAGCGTCCTCATTTGTAAAAGAGAAAGAACATCAATAGTTGTCTTACAGAGTAGTTGTAAAAATTAGAATTAGTTTATAGAATGTGGTTAATGCAATCACTGTCAGTAGTGTCTTGCGTATACTTGGTGTCAGTAAATGGTTGGGTAGCCAGATAGTCAACAACTGTCTGTCAGGTCTCTGGGATGTGCCAGAGCTAGGCTCTGGGGGACACAAAGCAATGTGGGGGGAGGAGGGATTGACAATAAGTGAGCAAACAGATGAATAAGATTTGGGTAGGAGAGAGTCGCTCTGGAGGAAGTAAAATGAGATGTGTGTTGGAGGGTGACAGCTGACCTTGGGTGACTGAAGATGTCAGGAGGTGACATTTGGGATGAGACCTGCATTACAGATGAGAAAGCTGTTGTTCTAAACCCAAAGGAAAGGCATTCCAGGAAGAGAACATGGCATGTGCAAAGGCCCTGAGGTCAGAATTAGTTTGCTGTGTTGGGAGAATAGTGGCCTGTGTGTCTCAGGGCCCAAAAATCTGTAGGTAGTGAGCACAGCTTGTGCAAAGGCCCTGGGGCAGGATGGGGCCCGGTGTATTGGATGAACATCGGAGATTTCTGCCATGACGGTTGAGCCCAGCTCCTCTGAGGGGCTCCTGAGAGATGGCGGGTTGCCTGCAGATGTCATGTAGGGTAGATTGTGACCTCCCCTAACTGTCCTCCTACTTCTCCCAGCAGCCTTTAAAGGTGGAGTCTTCATTTCTGAGAGGTGGGGAGGGGGCACTCATTATGTCCTTGTCCCTGACCCTCTGCTAGGAGGAGGGACCCAAGGAGGCATTCCCACCACAACTAGGGGTCTCCTGAGCAACCTTATGGGGAAAGGCAGGCTCAGAGAGGGGAGGGCACCACCCCAAGGACACACAGCACGTTCATCATAGCAATGTCTATATTGGAAGGGTTTTGGTGTCATCTAGAGCTACCCCAAGTGGGTGGGTAGGGCTGCAAGGTCATTTCTTCACCTACCTACCCACCCCCTCTCTCAACTGTTTTTTTTTTTTTGTCCCTATTATGTGCCACCTTTGAGTGAACTAGACCTCCTGTGCCCACGAGTAGCACAATGTGCTGTGAGAAAGTTGTCAGCACAGCTGAGTGGTCCTAAGGGTGGGGATTTGTGGTGATTTAAAAAGCCAAATCGTCATCTCTTGGTGGGGGGAGGTGAGGAGGAAGGGGTCCAGTGAGGTGCGTCTCACCCAGAGCGATCCTGCCCCCTGGGAGACACTGGGCGTTGTCTGGGGACATCTGTGGTTGTCATGAGTGGGGGGGTCCTGGCTTTGGCTGGGGACCAGGGAGGCTGCTCCACACCCTACAGCACCCAGGATGGCCCCCACAGAGGATGACCCGGTCCCGATGGCAGCAGTGCCGAGGGGGGGACCCCGATCTAGGATCACACCAACATTCTGGCCTGAGTGGTTAGTGGTCAGTGTGGTGTCATGTAGACAAGCCCTCAGGGTGCTCAGGATAGAACCATGGAGTCACCCTCCCTCTCCCCACCTCACATCCTCGCTCACTCTGCTCCAGACACACGGGCCTCCTCGCTGTTCCTCCAACACGCCAGGCCCAGTCCTGCCCCAGGGCCTTTGCATGGGTTGTGCCCTCTGCCTGGACCACACTTCCCCCAATAATCACATGTCTCCTCCTTCATCCTCTGCAAACGTCACCTTCTCAGTGAAGCCATCCTGCAGACATGATATATAATCTCAGCCACTCTCCAGCACTCCAAACCCTTCTTCCCTGCTATCCCCCTTTTTTTTTCTGTGAAAATGAGAACTTCTGATGTACCATAGATTTTACTTTTTATTTTGGTGGTTTTTCTCTCCTCCCAATAGACTAGAAGCCCTATTAAGATGGGATATTTCTGCCTTTTGTGTTCACTGATAGGTGTCGAGTGCTTAGAAAAGTACCTGAAACACAGCAGGTGGGTGGGTGGATGCACGGATGTATGTATGGATGGATGGATAACTTGATGTGTGGATGGATGAATGGGTGAATGAATGAATGATGGATGGATGAATAAAGTACTGGATGATAAATGGATAACAGATGGATGGATGGATGGGTGGGTGGATGGATGGACAGGTGGATGAGAGGATAAGTGAATGGATAATGAATGGATGGATGGATGGATGGATGGATGGGTGAGTGCACGGATGGGGGAATCACTGGTGCAGCGATGGCGACTAAATCCGTGGGAGGAGTCAACATGGTCGTAGGCAGGAAGTCGGGGGTCCAGATGAGCCCTGAGAAGCCCCAGTGTGTAAGGTGGGGGCAGAGGAGGAGGGAGCAACAGAGGCTAAGGAGCGGCAGCCCAGAGACGGTGTGCCCGATGGAGTGTGAGCCCTGGGTCCTAGGTCTTGCCCTCTTGGACAGGAAGCAATGAGTTTATAAGCAGAGGGAGGGGCCCATCAGCCCCGCTATTCTCAGCAAAGTGGGGGATGGCTTCAGGATGAGAGGATGGACAAGGAGGTGGAGAGGGTGACTAGGGACGGGGGTGGTGGAGAGGTGGTGCCACAGCAGAAGGGAATGTCTCCTATAATCTTTAGTGGACGGTATTATTATTTTATGGATGAGAAAGTGGAGGCTCAGAGAGGTTAAGTGGCTGGCCCTAGATCACACAGCAGAAGGGCATCGGGCAGGGTTAATTCCCCGTCTTTAGTCCCTTGATTAGCACTGAATTGAAAGATCTTGAGCCTGGGGTGCCACTGTGCGGTGGGTGGGGATCAGAGGGGTTTGAGACGAGGACTTTGTACAGTCGGTCATGGTTGGAGTCCTGGCTGGGGAGGGGAGGAGATGTTGGTGATCAGAGAGAAATGAAAAAGGCTGTCTCTCCTGCTTTTGTTTCCCCAGCACAGCTGGCACATGACAGGTGCTCAGGAAATATTGACTGACCTGATGCTGGGCATGGCGGGGGGCGGGGGGAGGGAGAAAAATGAATCAAGTGTAGTCGCCGCCCTCTAGGAGGTGGTCTTGATATTAGCAGATCAGTTTGGAAACAAAGTCATTCAGTCAGTCAGTATTTATTGAGCACCTACTCTGTTCCTGGCACTATGTAAGTTCTGGGGACCCCAAACTGAACAAAACACAAACTCCCCCCATCCTCTTGGAAGTGGCATTTCAGTGGGGGAGACAGAAAAAAAAATTATGTGCCATTTGAGATGGTGACAAAGGCACAGGAAAAAATAAAACATGGTGGGGGGTGGTTGAGGAATGTTTTTGGTTTTTTTCTGGTTGCATTGGGTCTTCGTTGCTGCACGCGGACTTTCTCTAGTTCCATCCA
Source organism: Delphinapterus leucas (assembly GCF_059928025.1). NCBI lineage: Eukaryota > Metazoa > Chordata > Mammalia > Artiodactyla > Monodontidae > Delphinapterus > Delphinapterus leucas. Next base: position 16,928,713 of record NW_028322234.1, read on the forward strand.
GCCAGGGCTACTCATTGCGGTGGCTTTTCCTGTTGCAGAGTATGGGTTCTAGGCGCGTGGGCTCAGTAGTTGTGGCTCGCGGGCTCTAGAGCACAAGCTCGGTAGTTGTGGTGTATGGGCTTAGTAGCTCCGCGGTATGTGGGATCTTTCCACACCAGGGAATCAAACGCATGTCCCCTGCACTGGCAGGCAGATTCTTAACCACTGTGCCACCAGGGAAGTCCCAGGACTGTCGTTTTAAACAGGGTGCTCCATGGAGGTTTCACTGAGGGGGTGACATTTGAGCCAAGACCTGAAGGAAGTGAGAGGGTGAACTGTGCAGAGATCTGGGGGAAATACATCCCAGAACAGCTTGTGCAAAGGCCCTGGGGCAGGACGGGGCCTGGTGTGTTGGAGGAACAGCCGGGAGGCCCGTGTGTCTGGAGCAGAGTGAGTAAGGGGGAGAGGAGGGGGGAGGGCAGGGAGGGGAAGGGGGAGGTCGTTCAGGGCCTTGTGGGCCACCGGGAGGACTTGGGCTTTTACCCCAGGGAGGTGGGAGCTCTGGAGAGTTGTGGAGGGGCGGGGCCTGGCTCAGGTGCTCACGGGCGCCCACTTGTGGCTGCTCTGGGGAGGACAGACTGTGGGCGCCAGGGCGTAGCTGGGGACGGGGGTTAGGGGACTGAGTTGGTCCAGGTGGGGCTGGAACAGGATGGAGACCAGGAACAGTGGCCAAATTCTTACTGAGCACGTGCTGTGTGCTGGGCCCAATGCTGGACACTGGGAACACATAAGTGACTGGGACACTACCTGTCTCCACCCCCCTGACCCAGCATCAGTTGGGGCTGGGGAGGCTTCCCTGAGGAGCAGTGGCTCAGTTGGGACCTTCAGGTTGAGGAGAAATGAGCCAGGCAGAGATGAGGGTGAGGGTGTGTGAACCAAGAAAATGGCAAGTTCAAAGGTAGTCAGCGAGGGACTTCCCTGGCGGTCCAATGGTTAAGACTCCGTGCTCCCAATGCAGGGGGACCAGGTTCGATCCCTGGTCAGGGAACTAGATCCTGCATGCCGCAACTAAAAGATCCCGCATACCTCAACTAAGACCCGGCACAGCCAAATAAATAAATATTAAAAGAAACAAAAACAAAGGCAGTCATTGAGATGCCAGGCGTGGGGTGTGTCCAGGGTCAGGGTGCAGCCAGGGACACGACCAGTGTCCATCAGGGTCAGTCCCCAGACCTACCAAGCTGCCTGGGAAGTGACAAAAATCCCAGACTTATGCATGAACATAAGGACCATGAATAGTAAAAAGGAAAAAAAATTGTTTTTCTTTTCATTTTTTTTCTTTTTCTTTTTTTTTTGCTGTACGCGGGCCTCTCCCGTTGCGGAGCACAGGCTCCGGACGCGCAGGCTCAGCGGCCATGGCTCACGGGCCCAGCCACTCCGCGGCATGTGGGATCTTCCCGGACCGGGGCACGAACCCGCGTCCCCTGCATCGGCAGGCGGACTCTCAACCACTGCGCCACCAGGGAAGCCCCTCTTTCATTTTTAAAACAGTTTTTTTAGTTCATTAGATCAATGTAACAAGCTCCAGCGACTTAAGTCGTTCCCCAAGGCTCTGGAATTTTCTGGAACTCAGAAGCCCTTTACCCACCCCCAGTTTGGGTTTAGCACCAGGGGTTGTTTCTGACTTGCTGTATGACCTCAGGAAAGCTGCTCAGCATCTCTGAGCCTGGGTTAACTCCTCTGTAACATGGGGATAAAAATAGTGTGAGAGGGCTTCCCTGGCGGCGCAGTGGTTGAGAGTCCGCCTGCCGATGCAGGGGACACGGGTTCGTGCCCCGGTCTGGGAGGATCCCCCATGCCGCGGAGCGGCTAGACCCGTGAGCCATGGCCGCTGAGCCTGCGCATCCGGAGCCTGTGCTCCGCAACGGGAGAGGCCACAACAGTGAGAGGCCCGCGTACCGGAAAAAAAAAAAAATATATATATATATATATGGTGTGAGAATCCAGGGATGGCAGGGAGAGCAGCTGCGTGAGGGCTTGGCTCCATGCACATGGCTGGTACCACTTGGGGGATTTTTAGTCAGTCCTGCAGGGGTCCTTCCCATGAAGACCCCCAAACCCTCAGATCCAGCAGGGCCCAAACCGGGTTCCACCTCTTCCTTCCAAACTGCTGCTGCTCCTGGGTCCCCATTGGTACCAGTTTCCTGGGGTAGCCATTCCAAACGATCACAGATTCTCTCTCAGTCCTGGAGGCCAGAAGTCTGAGATCAAGGCTGTGCTCCCTCTGGAGGCTCCAGGAGAGGGTCCCTCCTGCCTCTTCCAGCTTCTGGGGGCTCCAGGCGTCCCTTGGCTTGTGGCTGCATCCGTCCAGTGTCTGCCTCCATATTCCCCTGTCTTCTGTCTGTGTCTCCTCTTCTGTCTCGTATAAGGACACTTGGCATTGGATTTGGGACCCACATGGTTGTCCAGGATGATCTCATGTCAAGATCCTTACATCTGCAAAGACCCTTTTTCCAAATAAGGTCCCGTTCCCACGTTCCTGGAGTGGATGGATCTTTTCTGGGAGGACCAGCATTCAGTGCACAGAGATGCTTCTCATCTTCTGGGCTTCCCTAGCCCTGTGTCCCCACCTCTGCCCCAGGCTGACAACACACAGGGGTGTGTCTATCTCTGCCTCTACCCAGCCTGGAGCCTTAGCATCACCCATTAGTCAAAGCATTGTCTCCAGAACCCCAGCTGAGCAGAGGCCTGTTGCCATGGAGGGACAATGGCCACCTCTGCCCCCTTCCTCAGAGAGGAGCATCCCCAGGGCTGGGGGAAGAGCCCTGTGTCATGTGTCATGCAAGTATGGGCTTAAGTCCTAGCCCTGTCCTATCTGTGGTGACCTGGGCCACTGGGAACCTCAGTCTCCTCACCTGTAAGGTGGACACTCTTCTCCCTACCATCGTAGGCTCTGTGGGGTCGGCCTGGGTCTGCATGTTTGGGAGGCCTGTATTAATGGTTCAGTTTATCTGTGCATCAAACAGTTGGTGTCTAGACTAGATTGTACGTGGCCCACAATGGTCTTTTCATGGATGCTCTTAAGGCCACGTTTGTCTTAAAATACTAAAGGTGTGGAGTGAGTTCAGGGAAGATGGCAGAATTGGGTGCCTCTGCCACTCCACACCCCAGGGACCAAAGCCCCAAAAGTGCAGTGAATGGGAGTGAAGCCCATGATATCAGATACCCCTGGCTTCAAATTCCAGCTCCACCCCTTACCTGCTGTGCAATCATAGGCAAGTCACTTTGTCTCTCTGAACCTCAATTCCTCCATACAATGCATAACACCTCCCTCATAGGATTCCTGCAGAGAAGAGAGGGGCGTGGAGCCAGGTACCAGGACAGCGAACGCCCTAAGTGTTCAATGAATTGGCTGTTATTGCTACTACTGTTATAAGAGGGGAAATATTGTGGTGCAGAAGGGCTGGGACTGGAGTTAGACTTCCAGGGTTCGAATTCCACCTCTGGGACCTGTCGCTGTGTGACAGCTCAATGTCTGGTGTTTCCGTGTCCCTGTCTTAAAATGGGGAGAAAACAGATACAATAGTGCCATTCTCTTGGGCTAGGCTGAGGGTTTGAAGGGTTCATATGGGTGATGTCTCTGTAAGATGCTTGGCACTCAGTGAACTTCAACTATTACTGTCATTATTACAACTTCAAGTCATGAAATTCCAAAAGCTGTGACCTTGGAGCAGAGCGCAGAGGATCTTGTCAAGAGGAGGGACCCTCAGGATTTCCCAGTAAAGAAGGGGATCTGCTGCTTGCTTGCCTCCAGGGACAGGGCACTGCCTCCCTCCAAAGAGAGCCATGATGAGGTGGATCTAGTTGTTAGACAATTTTCATATATTGAGGAAATCTCTTGTTTCCCAAGGATCCCCCCATTGGTCCCTACTCCACCTGGGGTGTCGAGAGGTCAGCTCTTGTCCAGGCTTTGAAAAATGGGGGTGGGTGTGAAGGGAACCATGGGGTTGTCAAGTACTGAGCATTCTGGGTTATTGGTTCTTGGAGGTGGGGCTGCCCTATTGACCTGCTCCGCCTCTACAGAACCCCAGGGCTTGGCCAGCGCGGGGCTTCGAGTGTGTTTTGCTGAACGCCTGGTCCCACCCTCTTGTCATTGACGAGGCTGGTGTATAGGGTGAGGGTAGCCAGGGCTGGAATCTGCTGAGAGGCTCACCCATTGTGGGCACTGGCTGGGCTGAGATTTCCCTGGGAGGGTCCCTCTAGGACTAGGATGCAGCAAACCAGACCCCCTAAATTGAAATGGGGTCCATGGCCTCTTCAACATTTGATCCAGCAGCACATTCTGTCAGAAAGGTGGTACTATTTTAAGGTTCCTTACAGGGAAAGTTAAGGCAGGGGCCTGTGACCCTCCACATAGGCCTGGGGGGCCTATTTCCCTCATAGGCTCTGGGGAAAATTTTTAGAAAAGATGCAAACTCAAGGCAGTGTATCCTAGTGGTTAGCACACAGTTCGAGGCGCCTGACTGCCTGGGATGTTCCACTGTGTGACCTTGGGCAAGTCACTTCCGCTCTCTGTACCTCAAGCCCTCATCTGTAAAACGAGGACAATGCCAACAGCTCCTTTGTGGGGTTATTGTGACGATTAAATGAGTCAGTATTGAGTATAAGCTTATTAGCAATAAAAACTAAGAAGCTTAAGGCTTCCCTGATGGCGCAGTGGTTGAGAGTCTGCCTGCCGATGCAGGGGACACGGGTTCGTGCCCTGGTCCGGGAAGATCCCACATGCCGCGGAGCGGCTGGGCCCGTGAGCCATGGCCGCTGAGCCTGCGCGTCCAGAGCCTGTGCTCCACAACGGGAGAGGCCACAACGGTGAGAGCCCTGTGTACCGCAAAAAACAAAAACAAAACTAAGTTGCTTTATTAACATCATCACTAAAAGTCTGTGTTTGTTGGGAACTGTATTTATTTGTTAAGGCTGCTGAAATAATGTGCTGCAAATAATGTGCTGCAAACTTCTGATTAAAAAATCAGAAGTGTAATCTCTCCTAGTCCAACAGGCCAGAAGTCTGAGATCAAGGTGTTGGCAGGGCTGGCTTCTTTTTTTTTTTTGGCCGCACTGTGTGGCATGTGGGATCTTAGTTCCCCGACCAGGGATCAAACCCGTGCCCCCTGCATTGGGAGCGCGGAATATTAACCACTGGACCGCCAGGGAAGCCCCAGGGGCTGGCTCCTTCTGAGACCATTAAGGAGAATCTGATGCAGGTCTTCCAGCTTCTGGTGGTGCTGGCAGTCCTTACCGTTCTTTGGCTTGTCATACATCCCCCAGATTTCTGCCTTCATGTTCACATGACGTTCTCCCTGTGTCCATGTCTCTGTGTTCAAGTCTTCCCCTTTTATAAGGGTACCAGTCTCATATTGGATTAGGGTCCACCCTACTCTACTATGACCTCACCTCAACTAATTGCATCTGCAACGACCCTATTTCCAAATAAGTTCACATTCTGAGGTCCTGTTGGTTGGGAGAACAACATATGAGCTTGCGGGAGGAGGGAAACAGTTCAACCCTAATAGAACCTGAAATTCGAGGCTCTATTATCCAGAAACCGGTGAACATGACACGTTTTCACCAATTAGAAAAGAGAAGCTAAAAGGCCGAGAAGAGATAGGGCCAAGAAAACAGGGAAACATTTCAGTACCAGGGACAGCGGCTCGCGTGTTTGTTTTGGTTTTTTCTCTCGCTGCAAACCTTCCAGACCCAGAGGCTGATGGAAGGTTATTCAGGGGTCTCACCTACCCTCCTAGGGCCAGCACACTCCATCTTCTGCATATAGGGCTCCACAGGCAAGAAAGGACCCAAGGAGAAAGGGCTTTGCCCCTATTTTACATCTCCCTGCAGCCCAATTTCTTGCCAATCATGCCTAATTTCTCTCAGTCTTTATGGCCGATTTTCGTAGTGCTTCTCCTTTCCCTGAAGACCTTGGGAGATTCTATTCAGAAAATAGAAACACCAAAAAGAAAAAAGTGGAAAGATGAGGCATGTATTGGAAGAAGACATGGGCATCAAATATAATCAAAAAAGAATAAGCACACACAATTTATAAAGAGGGGGTGTTTGTAATATATCCCAATTACAAGTTTTTATTCTGGTAAAATTACATAACAAAATTTACCAACTTAACCATTTTTAAGTGCACAGCTCAGTGGCATTAAGCACATTTACATTGTTGTGCAACTGTCCCCACCATCATCTCCAGAACTTTCTCATCTTCCCAAACTGAAACTCTGTCCCCATTAAACACTGATTCCCCATCCCCCTCCCCCAGCCCCTGGCCCCCACCATCTACTTCCTGTCGCTATGCATCTGACTCCTCTGGGTCCTTCTATGAGTGGAATCATACTGTATTTGTCCTTCTATGTCTGGCTTATTTCACTGAGCATCAGGTCTTCAGGGTTCATCCATGTTGCAGCAGGTGTCAGAATTTCTTTCCTTTGTGGTCCTTTTATAGATGGACCACATTTTGCTTATCCATTTATCTGTTGATGGATATCTGGGTTGTTTCCACCTTTTGGCTGTTGTGAATAATGCTGCTATCAACACGGGTGTGCAAATATCTCTTCGAGTCCCTGCTTTCAATTCTTTTGAGATATATACCCAGAAGTGGAATTGCTGGATCATATGGTAATTCTATGTTTAACTTTTTTTAGGAGCTGCCAAAGTGTTCTCCACAGCGGCCGCACAATTTTACATTCCCAACACATTTAAATGTTTTTTAAATGCTAGAAGCTGTCCTCAGCTCTGCCTGGTGCCCCTTCCCCAGGGCTGCAGGGCACCTCTCAGGCCTGGGGCGGGGACCCCTCCCCATCACCAGGCCCAGCTGGTGGGAGCAGCCGCGTAGTGAGCGCAGCCCAGCAGGATGCGGCTTTAATTAGCTCCAGCCTGGGGCGGAAGTGGTGCCCACGGAGCTGTTCCTAGGGGCTCTGCACAGGGGGTCCTCTTCGGGGAAAGCAGAGAGACCATGGGGAGGGAGCTGGGCATGGAGGACACAGGACTCGACAGCATCAGAGCAGCCAACCATGGTCTCATTTCACAGACAGTGAAACTGAGGTCCATGGGGGTTAGAGAGGCAAACCCAGCGCTGGAGCCCGGATCCCTATGTCCATCCCAGGGAACTTGCCTGCATCCTCTAGCCCGCCTCGGGCAAACATCTTTCAAAATATCTTTGATCTCATTGGCCTTTCTCTGGGCGCCTCCCTCTGCTCGCTCCTCTTCTGTGTCTGTCTCTCAACCTTTCTTGTCTCTGTGGCTCTCACGCTTCTCACCCCCCGCCCCCATTCAGGACTTCCTCCAATCACACCCTCTCTCTAGACTACTTTAGGGCCGGCCCCGCCCCTTGCCTCTCCTGATTGGCCCTGCCCTTTGACGCCACACCCCACCCGTGTAGCTCCGCTCCCCGACCCTTGGTGGGTCAATCCCACCGCACCCTTGGACCATCCTCTCTGATGGGGGAAACTGAGGCCCACACAGGGGCAGCGTCCCACCCGAGGCCACAAAGCTGGTTAGTGGCAGAGTCACTGTGCTCCTCATTCCAGGGTTGAGGCCTCTTCTGACTCCTTGGGGCTGCTGGTGCCCTCCCCACCCTTCTCCCTGGGGCAGCAGCTCTGCCCCCTCTCCCTTCCCCCACCTCGCCCCGCATTTTAGCATCAGCCACGGATTTAATTAACAGCTGATTCTCCTCTCTGCCTTTCCCTGTCTCACCCTTTGGGAAATGTACGTGTGGGAGGGGAGAGCTGAGCTACTCCTACTGCCCCACACCCAAAGGGGGCTCCAGCCTCCTTTTCTCTTTTTGTTTTTTAAATTGTAGTAAAATACACATAACATTAAATTTACCACCTTAATCATTTTTCCTTCTTGTCTTTCCTTAAATTTTTTTTTATTGTGGTTAAATACACATAACATAAAGTTGACCATTTTAACCATTTTTAAGTGTGCAATTCAGTGGCATTAAGTACATTCCCACTGTTGTGTAACCATCCCCACCATCACCTCCAGAACTTTCTCATCTCCCCAAACTGAAATTCTGTCCCCATGAAACACTAACTCCCCACCCCCTCCCCCAGCCCCTGGCCCCCACCATCTACTTCCTGTCTCTATGGATGCGACTCCTCTGGGGACCTCGTGTGAGTGGGATCACACAGTATCCTTCTGTGTCTGGTTCTCTCACTGAGCATAACATCCTCAAGGTTCATGTATGTTGTAGCATGTGTCAGAATTTCCTTCCTTTTAATTTATTTATTTGGCTGTGCCGTGCGGCATGTGGCATCCTAATTCTCCAACCAGGGATCGAACCTGTGCCCCTGCAGTGGGAGCGCGGAGTTTTAACCACTGGACCGCCAGAGAAGTCCCATTTCCTTCCTTTATAAAGCTGAGTAATATTCCATTGTACAGGTGGACCACGTTTAGTTTATCCATTCATCAGTCAGTGGACGCTTGGGTTGTTTCTGCCTCTTGGTTATTGTGAATAATACTGCTGTGAACATGGGTATACAGCATCCTTTTCTCCTAACACCCATTTTTGTCTCCCCTCCAGGCTGTGCCTTTCTCACCTACTGTGCCAGGGACTCCGCCATCAAAGCTCAGACTGCCCTGCACGAACAGAAGACCTTGCCCGGGGTGAGTCCTGGGTGCTGTCTGGGAAGGGAGGGAACACACGGAGGAGATGCTTTCGGCCTGGGGAAGGCTAAGGGCCTTCCTGGGATCAGCTGTGAAGCCCACGTGCTTCTGGACTCAGAAAGAGGCATAAGGAACAGGGAGACAAATTCACCAGAATGAGCATTTCTTGTGTGCCTACTGCATCCCATGCTGTATACTTCACATCAGGGTTGTTGTGTGGCGTGCAGGCTGCATACTGCACAAGGGCACCTGACTTAGCATGCGAGTGTCATTGGACTGAAACCTGAAGGATGAGGAAATATTGGCAGGGCAGAGGGACAGCCTGTGCAAAGGCCCTGGGGCAGGACTGGGCCTGGTGTGTTGGAGGAACAGCGAGGAGGCCCATGTGTCTGGAACAGAATGAGCGAGGGGGAGAGAGGGAGGAGGGGAGGGCAGGGAGGTGAGAGAGGCAGATGTGCAGGGCCTGTGGGCCTCAGGGAGGAGCCTAGACCCTACCTGTTTCTCACAATAAAAAGGGAAGGGGTTCTCTTTCCCCTTGTCCTTATGGAGCAAATGAAGCTATGGCTCCTTAATGTAATAGTTCCTCCCCAGGGAAAGCTGGCCCAGGCTCTGTCCCTGCTGGTCTCTCTTATCAGCCCTGTCCTCTTTGGGTGGGCAGGAGGTCCCTGCCCCCAGTAAAGGATGGATGGTCCCCCTCAGCCAGCCAAGCCAGGTCTCCAGTGAGAACTGTGGCACTCCCCACCATGACTTCGGGGGTGGGGGGTCGCCCTTTCCCTCTGGAAATCTCAGGGACCCTTCAGCCTCAAGGGTATTCAGTGGATGCTTTGGTGGCATCATGCCATCACTGCTGGGAGCATGGGCACAGCACGGCTGATAGTGGACAATCTGGGGTTCGCCTGCCAGGGACATGAAGCTGTGGTATGGGTTTGACTCAACTCTGAACAAGCATCACAATGTTTCGGAGGGGGTGGCCTCAACCTTATCTTGCAGAACAAAGAGCCCCTCTTTGGAAGGTGAAGTGGCAGAAGCAAGAGCATACACTTTGGTGACCACATCAGTGGGCTCCTCATTTAGCTCCCACCTGTTTTTGCTGTGTGACAGTGAGCCAGTAACTCAACCTCTCTGGTCTTCAGCATCGGAAGAGTATAATGGGGTGAAACTGTAGAGAAGGTCATGGAGGGATTCACAGAGTAAGTGGCATTTGAGAAGAGACTTGGAAGATGAGAAGGCAGGGCATGCCAGGAGAAGGAACAGGACTTGCAAAGGTGACTTAGAGCCTGTGGAACAAACACCATCCGGAACTCACTCTTCTCCCTCCCTTGGACCTTCTGCCAATACCTCCCCAAATCAACTGGAAACTGGAGGGCAGGTCCGTCCATACAGGTTAGCATCAAGGGGCACAGTGGAGTTCTACGGACTGTATTAGTTATCTCTTGATGCACCACAAATTACTGCTCAACTTAGTGGCTTCAAAAAATCAGCATTTGGGCTTCCCTGGTGGCGCAGTGGTTGAGAGTCCGCCTGCCGATGCAGGGGAACGCGGGTTCGTGCCCCGGTCCGGGAAGATCCCACATGCCGTGGAGCGGCTGGGCCTGTGAGCCACGGCCGCTGAGCCTGTGCGTCCGGAGCCTGTGCTCCACAACGGGAGAGGCCACAACAGTGAGAGGCCCGCGTACCGCAAAAAAAAAAAAAAAAAATCAGCATTTGTTATCTCACAGTTGCCACGGGTCAGGAATTGGGGCGTGAGTTTGCTGTGTGGTCCTGGCTTTGGGGTCTCTCCTGAGGTGGCAGTGAAGTTGTCAGCCAGAGCTCGACTGTTGGCTGGAGGCCTCAGCGTCTCTCCCCGTGGGCATCTCCCTGGTGCCTGCTGCTTGAGGGAGGGGCCTCACAACAGGGCTGCTGGCTTCCCCCAGGGCATGTGATCGGAGCAGGCGAGAGCCAGGAGGAAGCCACGGCGCCTTTTATGGCTTCCTTTCAGAATGGCACACTCTCATTTCTGCCATATTCTATCCTGGCAACTTGCCAGGAACCAGGGGGCCTTGGGGAGGGACACCTTGGAGGGACAAAGTTTGGTAGTGGATTTGTCCAAGTTCTGGCAGCCAGCAAGCAGCAGAACAGGGATATGACCTTCATGGTCTGACTGCAGACCCCATGCTAGCAACAGCTCCAGTGCTGTTTCCCAATCCTTCCATATCCAGTGGACCTTTTTTTTTTTTTTTTTTTTTTTTTTTTTGTGGCATCAGGTCCTGGCTGGAAGCTCTGACTCTCTGTTCAGAGAAATCAATACCCACATGGAGATTTGCCAATGTTCCTAGAAGTTTCCCTCCGCCCCCATCAGCTAAGTCCCACTTCCCCATTCCCCTGCGCCCATTTTCCTGATGGGATCACTGAGATCCAAAGCCAGTGCCTTTGGCTGCCTGAGGCCTCAGGGGCCTGTTCCCTCTGTGTTGGGGGCTAAAGCTGGGCTCTAGCAGACGGTGGAAGAGCCAGGAGTCAAGGAGCCATCCCTCCCTGTATGCCCCGCCCCTCTTTCCAGGCTGGTCTCTGGTCCGAGGCCTCTTCAGGATGTAAAGATGCCAGTTGCCAGGGGTTCCTTCTCTGTGTCAGGCTCAGGGCTCTCTGTCCTCCTCTCTCTGCTCACTCTCCCAGCCCATGGATCCAGTTCTTTCATCCATCTATCCAGCCACCAGCAAACTTTCATTGAGCACCTATGCTGCACTTCTCTCGCCAGCTCTGTGTGCAGAAACCACCCCCTGGTGACTCTCTCAGGCACCCCAGACCCAGCAGAGCTCAAAGTGGCCACAGCATCCCCTTTGAACAAGCTTCTCCTCCTCCCTCCCCCATCCCCCCCCAGCCCTGCCATCCCCACATCCTGCTCTCCAGAGCCTCTCCTCCATGTGTCACCCCTCCCCCCACTTCTGTGATCCTGTGGGTTCCCATCCCAGCTCCACCCCTCCCAACCTGTGTGACCTTGACAGTATCTTTCCTTAAGAGGCTCAGTCATCCTTGTCTCCAAAATGGGCATCGCCAGGTCCATCTGACCAGGCTGGAGAGGGGGTTGTTTAAAAATGTGGGTACAGGGCTTCCCTGGTGGCACAGTGGTTGAGAGTCCGCCTGCCGATGCAGGGGACACAGGTTCGTGCCTCGGTCCGTGAAGATCCCACATGCTGCGGAGCGGCTGGGCCCGTGAGACATGGCCACTGAGCCTGCGCATCTGGAGCCTGTGCTCCGCAACGGGAGAGGCCACGGCAGTGAGAGGCCCGCGTACCGCAAAAAAAAAAAAAAAAAAAAATGTGGGTACAAAGTAGATTCCATTTTTGGAGATGTTAAGCTCTTATATTTTGGTCTCTGGCAGCCCCTAGTTCCTAGAAATTCCTCACTCTCCAGATACTAAGGACCCAGAAAGAACACCAACCTCTAGGTCGGGTGGAGAATGTGTGGGAAACTGCCTTCCTACCTGGAGAATCTCTACGCTGCTTTCAAGGCGACCCCTGTTGTCTCCTCCCTCTGCTTATCCCTGACCCCTCGGGGCTGGGGGTGACTGCGTCTACCTATGTCTCCCCCTAGATTGGGGGTCCCTTGAGGGCAGACCGTGACTTTCAGGATGGGAGTAAATCCAGGGGTGTAGATGTCTCCTAGGGCCACTCTAACAAGGCACCACAAACTGGGTGTATTAAAGCAACAGAAACTTACAGTCTCCCAGTTCCAGGAGCCAGAGTCCAAGATCCAGTTGTCAGCAGGGCTGCCCTCCCTCTGCAGGCTCTCAGGGAGATTCTATCCCAGGCTGTCTCCCAGCTTCTGGTGGTCGCTGGGAATCCTTGGCTTGTAGACGCATCCCTCCAACCCCTGCCTCTGTCATCACGTGGCCTTCTTCTCTGTGTCTTCAGCTCTCCCACCTTCCTCTGCCTTTCTCTCTCTCTCTCTTTTTAAAAAATATTTATTTATTTATTTATTCATTGGTTGTGCCGGGTCTTAGTTGCGGCTCGCTGGCTCCTTAGTTGTGGCATGCAAACTCTTAGTTGCGGCATGCATGTGGGATCTAGTTCCCTGACCAGGGATCAGAGCCGGGCCCCCTGCATTGGGAGCGAGGAGTCTTTGTTTTTTAAATTAATTAATTTTATTTTTATTATTTTTGGCTGCGCTCCGTCTTTGTTGCTGCATGTGGGCTTTCTCTAGTTGCGGCGAGCAGCGGCTACACTTCGTTGCGGTGCGTGAGCTTCTCATTGTGGTGGCTTCTCTTGTTGCAGAGCATGGGCTCTAGGCACGCGGGCTTAGTAGTTGTGGCTCGCGGGCTCTAGAGCGCAGGCTCAGTAGTTGTGGCACACGGGCTTAGTTGCTCCTCAGCATGTGGGATCTTCCCGGACCAGGGATGGAACCCGTGTCCCCTGCATTGGCAGGCAGATTCTTAACCACTGCGCCATCACGGAAGTCTGTACCTTTCTCTCTCTCTCTTTGTTTTTAAATAAATTTATTTATTTTTGGCTGTGTTGGGTCTTTGTTGCTGCGTGCGGGCTTTCTCTAGTTGCGGCGAGCAGGGGCTACGCTTTGTTGCGGTGTGTGGGCTTCTCAGTCCAGTGGCTTCTCTTGTTGCGGAGCACGGCCTCTAGAGCGCAGGCTCAGTAGTTGTGGCTCACGGGCTCTAGAACGCAGGCTCAGTAGTTGTGGCGCGCGGGCTTAGTTGTTCTGCGGCATGTGGGATCTTCCCGGACCAGGGCTTGAACCTGTGTCCCCTGCATTGGCAGGCGGATTCTTAACCACTGTGCCACCAGGGAAGCCCCTCTGCCTTTCTCTTATGAGGACACCAGTCATTGGATTTAAGGCTCACCTAAATCCAGGATGACCTCGTGTCCAGATCTATCACTTAATTACATCTCTAAAGATGCCTTTTCCAATAAGCTCCCACTCACAGATTCCAGGGGTTAGGACTTGGACATATTTTTAGGGAGAACAGCCATTCAACTCACTACAAGGGGTGACCACAAAATAAAGAGCCAGATATAAGGGTCACTGTGGGCAGCATCTCAAGGGAGAACCAGGTGACCTGTGTTGATGGCCTCACGGAGGGCAAACAGGGTGGCTTCTTGGAGGGGGATGCATTTGAGCTGAGTCTTGAGCAATGGGGAGGATTGTGGCAGATGGGGGTGGTGTGAGCACGGGGTATACCAAGACTTGGAAGCAGGAACATGCCTGGCCTGCTGAGTGCAAGGACATGTGAGAGCCTGACGAACGAGTTTACTGCCCCCAGGGACACTGGGCAATGTCTGGGGACATTTGTGGTTGTCATGACCGGGAGATGCTGCTGGCATCTTGTGGGTAGAGGCCAGGGATGCTGCTCCAAACCCTACAGTGCACAGGACGGCCCGCCATGATGGAGAATTACCCAGCCCCAAATCAACAGTGCTGAGGCTGGGAAACCCTGTTTAGGAGAATAAGGAGCTGGTTAATGTTCTAGAACGGTGCTAATAGAAATAGAATGCAAGCCATGTATAGCATTTAGATTTTTCTAGGAGCATCATTTAATGGGTAAAAAGAAACAGTTGAAATGAATTTTAATGCTATCTTTTATTTTAACCCACTATCTCCAAAATCCTATCAAGAGGCAGTCAGTAGGGCCCACGTAAAACTTATTAACGAGATAGTTCACATTCCTTTTTTTCATCCTAAGTGTTCCAAAATCCGGTGTGTGGATTGCACACTTCTAGTCCATCTCAAGTGGGACACTCAGTGGTTATCAGAGATGCTCGATCTGGATTTGCATTTTATAAAATTGACAGTTGAAAAAGTAGATTCACTTGCCCAAATTGTCCTAAACATACTTAAAGGTTTTCCAAGAATGAAGTCGGCTAGTATCAGGTTTTAGACTTAGATTTACCTTTATATTAATTTAAAAAAAAATAAATTTATTTATTTTTGGCTGCGTTGGGTCTTCGTTGCTGCACACCAGCTTTCTCTAGCTGCGGCGAGCGGGGGCTACTCTTCGTTGCAGTGCGCGGGCTTCTCATTGCGGTGGCTTCTCTTGTTGTGGAGCTTGGGCTCTAGGTGTGTGGGCTTCAGTAGTTGTGGCTCGCGGGCTCTAGAGCGCAGGCTCTGTAGTTCTGGCTCATGGGCTTAGTTGCTCCGCGGCATGTGGGATCTTCCCGGAGCAGGGATGGAACCCGTGTCCCCTGCATTGGCAGGCAGATTCTTAACCACTGCGCCACCAGGGAAGTCCTATATTAATTTTAACTGAACACAATTATGTTCCGTTTCTCGGTCACACAAGCCACATTTCAAGCGCTCAGTAGCCACATGTGGCTGTCGGCTGCTCTAGTGGATGGCATAGTTCTAAAATGCTCCAGACCAAGGGTCAGCCAGCTTTTTCTGTAAAGCAGAAATGTATGGCTTTGCCGGCCATACAGCCTCTGTCACATCTACTCAAAGTGTTAAACAGTTAACAGATGACAAGTGAACAAATGGGCATGGCTGTGTGCCAGTAAAACTTTATTGACAACAACAGATTGGGGGCCCAAATAGCGCTGTAGTTTGCCAATCCCCATTATAGACCATTGCTGTCCAACAGAACTTGAAGGTGGAAGTGTTCTCTCTGTGCTGTCCAATAGGGTGGCCACTAGCTCCGTGTGGCTATGGAGCCCTTAAAAAGGGGCAAGAGTGACACAGGAACTGAAGTTTTTTGTTGTTTTTTTTAGGAACTGAAGTTTTAATGTTATTTAATTTTAATAGATGTAAATTTAAACTTCCAATGTCTACATGTGGCTAAGGGCTACCGTACTGGACAGTGCAAATCTAGAATATTCTAGATCAGGGATCAACTACTGTTTTGGAGAGCCCAGACCGAGAACGTTCCAGACCAGGGCTCAGCCACCATATTAGACAATGCAGACCTGGAATGTTCTAGGCTGGGGGTCAGCTACCATGTTAGACTGTGCAGGCTAGAATGTTCTTCTTAAGGCATAGAGATCATTGCCGGTGTTTTGTCTCTGGTGGACACGTGCCACGTTTGGGTCGGGTGCATACCCAGGAGTTCCGATCCCTGAGTACGCGTATCTTCCAATTCTGATGAGCGAAGAAGCTGATTTGGGGGGTGAGCCTCCCTGCCTGAGAACACCCGCAGAAATGGAATCAGCCTTTCAGAACAAGCGCTGGAGGCTTGCTTGCTGATCGCACGAGGAGGCATGGGGGCTACTGCGCAGGAGACCCCCTTGCCTGTCAGCGGCAGCTGAGCACAGGCGTCCGAGCCCCCTCCCAGGCGTCTCCGCCAGAGGATGGAGCCTCGGCGGGCTTCAAGAGAAAGCCCACCCCGCGGGCTCACGTCTCCGCGCACACCCGCGCGCACCTCTCGGGAGTCGGGGGGCGGGGAGGCCGGGGCTGGGTTGCGGCGCGGCCGGGGCTGGGTTGCGGCGCTAGAGACGGACAGCCACCATCTCTCCTGTCCCCGTGTGTGTGTGTTGGAGGAGTCGTATAAAGCGGACACTTCTGTTTTTCTGTCTCTTGATGACCCAGGAGGGGAGTGGTCCCCGTCGTTTGCCGGCTCGGTGCATCTCTCCGTGCCCTGGCAGAGCCCAGGCCCCCAACCCCCATAATGCTGCTTTCTGCAGCGAGTGACCCACCCACTCCCACTTCCAGTTCTCTCCTCGAGTATGACAGCAGCGTCCGTGGGGGACGCAGTTTAATCAAATCTCAGCACTCTGGAATAGGATCCTACATTGAATAACAGAATCCCAGAATAGAACCCAGAATGGACCGCAGGACCCTGGAATCCACACTGGGCAGATGTCTCTGATTCCCGCAGGAGTTCTTTGCTGGCTGTCAAACCCCAGGACGGGGTTCCTGCGGATGGAAGGGATCCCCCCCTCCCCTCCTCACACCCTCACCCCCATCAACAACAGGCAACAGGTCCAGATCCTGCCTCTTGGATGGTGAGGGGGCTGGGCCATGTGAGGCAATTCCATCTCTTTCTTTGTGAAGGCCTTGGTGGGTGAGGGATGCCCCAGACCTGGCGGCCGCCCTGCTGCTCATCTGAGCACCCTGGAAAAGGATGAGTTTGTCCAGCTATGAGTCCCCCCACAGGCCCCTCCTGAAGCCCCTTCTGTGCACACAGGGGTCTCTGAGGTGGTCCCTTTGCACGATCCACCCCCATATCCCGTGACTCAGCTCAGAGTCAAGCCAACCCTGAGAATGGGCGGGGGGGCCCCAAAGTGCCGAATGTCTCATGATTTGGCTTCCCCAGACCTCAGTATCCTAGTCTGTAAAGTGGGTTTGCGGAGTGTTTTGAGGGTCCTTTGAGGTGACACAGGCCAGATGCTGAGCACACACTTGGCAAATAGATGCTGAGTGAATGAACGCAGGGTCCCAGGCAAGTCGAGCTGTGGGACTCTGGCCAGTCATGTCTCTTGCCGAGCCTGTTTTCTCCCGTGAAATGGGGACAGTGCAGACATGCCTGGCACGAGCTCTTGGGTTACTTCCCGTGCAGGGCACTGTGCCCAGCACGCCTGCCTCACTCTTGCCCACAGGACGGGAGTCTGGAAACCATAGGTCTCGTCTTGTTTCATCTCAGTCATTTGTGGACCCTATGCTGGGTCTTTCTGGGGAGGAGTTCCCAGAGCCCCCCAGCCCTGACTTCAGGAGTTCATCCCAAAGAGGGACGGTGTGTGTGTTGGGGGATGTGTCACCATCAAGGCAATGCCTGGGCAAAGCAACCAAAGCAGATGGGGATGGAGGGGAAGGCTTCGGGGGTAGGTGGCATTCAAGGGGCTTGTGGGGCGAGGATGGGGTGTACAGGGACGCATTCCAGCCCTGTGTCCTCGGGGTGTGGGAGGAGGAGGGGGCCGGAATGGCTGGGACTGAGCAGTAAAGGTGCCTCGAATGCCAGGATGAGGAACTGGCACTCTACCTCAAGGGCAATAGGGAGCCAAGGCAGAATCTAGACCAGGAGAGGGGCTTGGTCTGGAGGTTGGGCTGGGGCTCGAGTGGGAGAGGAAGAGGCTGAAATGGTAGCCCGGGCCTCCCAGATAGGGGTCCACTTTGCTTCCTTCCCCTCCGCACCATCCAGAAACCACCCAGTTGGGGCTTTCCCTGGGCCCCCACATCTAAAGGTGTAGCTTTGCAAATCCAGGAGAATATTTTGGGCCCCAGCCTGTCTACCGAAGAATCTTCCGGCAGTCCCTCCCCACAGTGGCCTCAGTTCCCCCATCTGTAATACACACAGGTCAGACATACGGGACCCTGTTTTCCCAGTGGCGTATGGCTTGACTGAAGTCACTCAGCAAAAGATAGGTGGCAGAGCAAGAACTGGATTCCAGCCACTTAATGTATGCCCACCCAGAGCCCTATCCCACCTGATCCTTGGCTGGAGGAATGGCTGTGTCCTCAGAGGCCCCTGAGGAAACTGGCAGTAGGTCTGACCCCTGCTTCTGATTTTCTCCTCTCTCTTTCTGATTTGCTATCTGTAAAAAGGGCATGTTCCCATCTCATAAAGTTGTTTGGAGATTAAACGAATCAGTGGACATAGGTATGGCTCCAACATGCTCCCCCCGCCCCACCACCAACTCCTATCCATACTTCAAAACCCACTGCAGATTTTCCATCTTCAGTGCACCCCCAGGATGATAGCCTTTGGCTCTTCATTGTTCTAGGCCTAGGTCTCCCAGCACTTGATCCTTCCCTCTGCCCCAACCCTGACCCCATGAGTCTGGAAGTGTCTGCATATGCCTGTTTCCCCCTCTGCCAGACTAGTGGAGTGCTCCCTGAGGGTGCAGAGTTACTCAGCATGAGGCACAGGGGAATGTTGTTGAATAAGTGAAAAGAGGAAGGGAGGGGGCAGGGAAAGGGTGCGGTGATGGGGAGCCAGAGAAGGTGGAGGAGGGAGGAAGGGTACTCGGCAAAGACCTCAGTGGGACAGATGGAGAGAGGGAGCCGGAAGGAGGTGGGCAGAGCCAGATGGGCGGGTTGGGGTGGGGGGGAGACCCAGCTCTCCCCTGGCACGCCTCCTCCCGGCTTGGGCGGGCAGCGCGCGCAGGGCCCGGCCTCTGGCGGGCGGATCGCCTGGGCGTTGGGCGCGGAGAACGAGGCGCGGAGCCCGGAGCCCGAGTGTGCGTGCGGCGTGTGCGCGCCCGTGCGCCCAGGGCCAGCCGGGCGGGAGGCGGCACATGGATGCCAGCCTGGCGCGCGTCTGCAGGCCGGTGGGTAAGGCGAGGCGCGGGTCCGCGGGGTGTGGATGGCCGGGCCTCACAGCCTCGGCTTTCGAGTGGGTGACTAGAGAGGAAGGGGCTGCCCACCTGGCTTCTCAGAGCCAGACTAGGACCACCCCCCCACCCCCCCGCCGACCTGACCCAGGAGGGGAAAGAGGCCTCCCAGTCGGAGGCGGAAGGTCCCAGGCTCTGCAGCGGGTGGGGGAGATGGGAAGCAGGTAGCCAGGCCGCGAGAATGGGGTGGGGATGGAGGATGCCGTGATGGGGGCATGTTCCCTCCCTGTGGTCCCCCTCCCTCGCTCCCTCCCTCGGCTCATCCATCTCCAGAAGATTATATTTAAATATCTCTTTTGTGCAAGGCGGGAGCTGGGCTCGCCCCTAAGAGGCGGTTTCCATGGCAACAACAATTGCCAGCTTCCGTGTGGTGAATCAGCGTTGCCATGGCAACCCCATCCTCATCTGTCCAAGGTGCTGGGGGTGGGGGGGGGAGGTGAGGGCCAGCGGAGGCGGGTGAGAGGGGTGGGGGAACGGGAGGCTGGAGCCCAGGTGCCCCATCCCCCCCACCTCCCTTCACCACCTCAGTCTGCCCTCAGCCCAGAAACTGGTCCCATCGGTTGAAATAATCTCCCTTCCCGCCTCCAGCTAGAGGGGTGTGGCACCCAGGTGAAGACGGCCCAGGATGTGTGTGTGTGTGTGTGTGTGTGTGTGTGTGTGTGTGTGTATGGTGGGGGAAGGGGGATGTGGTTTGGCCTTTCCCAGGTGGTCAGGGTTCCTCTGAGGGTGTGGCTGGGTGGCAGGAAGATTGGGCTGGGGGAAGTGGGGGCCAAATGGGGAAAACAGAAGCCTCTCTGGTCTGGGGCTCCCAAGGCTGTGTTCACATTGAGGAGGCCCATATGTGCCACAGACACACACTCAGAAAGAGGGAGGGTATCAGAGCGGGAGGGGCTCACCGAGGGGAAGGGAAGCAGAAAAATAACCTCTCCAGGCCTTGATTTTGACATCTGTAAAACAGCGTAAAAATTGTGCATCTTTCTGAAAGCTTGCTGGGCAGCTGCACTGTGATTTAAAAACATGTTTATCAAGCACCTCTGAATGGCTGTGGGGATCTACTCCGAGATTGTCTGACCTGGGAGGGGGGCTGGGACCAGCACTTGTTCCAACCCCAGGCCTGGTGCAGAGGGACCAGGTGCCTTTCTATGCTGGTGGGTGTTGGCCACTTCCTTCTGGTCAGTTCAGTTCAGCAAACTCCTCTGATTCTCTCCTGTACCCTGCCCTGAGGGGCGGGGTTGTGATGTTATGGTCTCAGTCTGGAGGGAAACAGAGCAACACATAAACACTTCCTGCCCTGAGGCAGAGGGAGGAAGGGACCCAAAAAGGTGGAAGGTTTGCCTGCATGGGGACTTTTGAGCTGGGTTTTGAAGGATGAGTAGGAGTTCACCAGAGACACCAGGTTGGGAGGAAGATTCTGTCCTATAATCAACAGAGAAGCAAATGCCACCCAACCCCACATCCCTCAAATCTGTTCTGAAATATTTGCATTAGCTGATACCCCTGGCTGGGTAAATTGCAGGAGTGGGGGTTAGAGAAGGATTTCTTCCACTGAACAGTTCACTGGTTTCTTCCATTTTCAGTGCTGAGAGTGGGGGACAGAGTCCAGAACAATAAGTCCAGATTGCAGGCCAGTCCACTGAAGTATGACAGTTCCCCCCACTCGAGGCTCAGGGAGCTGGCCAAAAGTAGCTGCCTTGGTGTATCAGTCAGCTACTGCTGAGTAATAAACTGCCCCAACCATTTTATTTGTTCATGATTCTGTTGGTTAACAAGCTCAGGCTGGGCTTAGCTGGGCAGTTCTACTGGTTTGTCCTGAGTCATTCATGCAGTTGCAGTCAACTGGGGCTCGACTGAGGCTAGCTGAGCCAGGACTCCCATGCGTTGTGTGTCAGCAGGGCATCTCTGTGCATGAGATGTCCCTTCTTCCAGTAACTCACCTGGATTTGTCCACCTGGCAACCTCCATGGCTCCAAAAAGGCAACTTCTCTTGAGGGCAAGGCTTGGAACTCTCACAACTTCACTTCCACCACATTCTCTTGGTCAGAGCAAGTCGCATGGCCAAGTCCAAAAGCAAAAGGTGGGGAAATAGACTCCAGCTCTTGATGAGAGGAACCACAAAATCACATCACATACAGGGACTGCAGGAGTTGGGCCATCTTTGCAAACCATCTATCACATTTGGGGAGGCAAGAAGACTCCCTGGATGAAGGGTTATTGTTACTGGGCTTTGAAGGCAAAGTGGGAGTTTTCCAGGCAGCAAGAGCAAAGCCCTGTAGGTGGGACCATGTGTCACTTGGTGTGACTGAGGTGCTGGTTGCTGCCAGAGGTTGGTGGGATGCTGAGGCTGGGGAGGTGGACAGGAGTGCCCAGCAGAGCTCAGGTGAAGCTCCCACCCATGCTACCCCCACTGCCCACCTTGACCTCCCTCCCCTCTCTCTCCACAGATGGCACGGCCAATCCAGGTGAAGCCTGCGGACAGCGAAAGCCGAGGAGGTAGTTGTCATCTCTCCGTGGCCACCAGGCTGCGGGTTGGCAGAGGAATGGGAGGAGGGAAATCCTTGCACAAAGGTGGTGGGAGAGGCAGAGGCCCAGGCTGGGGTGGGGTGGGAGAGTAGGGAGGCCGTGTCCCCTCCTCCTAACCACAGGGCCACAGGCCCAGCAGTGGGAGGTGTGGCCAGGTCCTGCTGCTTTCCCCTAGAACTTGAAATACCCCACTCGTCTCAGGGTGCAATAACGGGGATCTTCAGACGCAGAGGGGATGGGGTCCCTGGAGGACTATGGATTGGTTTCTGGGCTCTGCGTGTATGTGCATGTTTGCATGTCTGAGCAAGTGCAGGTGTGTGTATATGAGCATGCCTTCCTGGGCACGGCTGTGCGCAGATGTATGCGAGTGTGTGCACAAGTGCATGTGTGTTTCTGGCAGGTGCGGTGGGGGTGCCTGCCTGACTGTGTGCACATCTGCGTGCCTGGGCTTTGCGTGGGTGTATATGTTCAAGCATGTGTGCTTGACTGTTCCCGGCTGGGCATGTGGGTGTGCAGGCTGGGCCCTGTGTCTGCATTAGGCTGGACCTCTGGGTGGCTGTGTGCCCATGGGGAGATGCTTGGCTGTCCCCAGTGGGATCCAAGGCTAGTCATTCTTGGATATTTTTGACCCCCCTCCCCATCTCAGGTGGATGGGGGGCTGAGGGAGAGCAGCCAGCCTTGGAGGTGCTGTAGGGGGTAGGGCTGTTAGGACCTCTGTGTATGTGTAGGATCCTGGTAAAGCCCATCGGGAATGGGAGCCTGTTTTCACACTCTCCAGCCTGGCTTCCACTGTGGGTCAGGGACTAGAGTGGGGGGATCTGCATGTTTTCATCTCTGTCTCTCTGTCTCTCATTCTCTCTCTCCTTCTCTCCCTCTCCCTCCATCTCTGTTTCTCTCTCCTAATCTTTTTCTCTCCTCCTATCTCTCTGATTCTCTTTGTGCTTCTCTGTGTATCTCTCTTTGCCTCTTACTGTCTCTCTTTGCCTGTCTCTGTCTCTCAGTCTCTCCCTGTCCCTCTCTCTCTCCCTCATATGTCTCTCCCTCCCTCCCACCCCTATGAGTGACAGCTGCCAGAGAATGGGTTTCCATAGTAACCAAGCTCACCCTTCCTGGAAGAGGAAGCTGCCGCGTTCCTGATTACAGGGGAGCAGCGCAATTCCCCCAGGGGGAGTGGGGGACAGAGTTCTGGTACCTCACATGGGAGAGGCTGGTCCAGACTGGCCGCTGGCCTTAGAGTTGGGCAGGTCCCAGCCAGGCCTGCAGCCAGGCCCCAAGCCAACCCCAGGCTCCCCAAGCACCTGGTCTTGTGCCCACACACTGTTCATTCATTCAATAGACGTTGATTGCTTGGCCCCTCCTGAGCCCTGGCAAGGTTGGGCGGGGAGCTCTGCTGGGCACTGTGAGGATGCAGGGGCCCTCAGCGCTCACCCCTGCCTGGAAAATCTAGATGGCAGACAGACAGACAGACATGGACCCGGGCCAGGCAAGGCAGTTCCTAACCCTGGTACTATGTGTGGACTCTGAGTGCATAGGAGGGAGAGGCCGTTTTGCCCAGAGGGTGGAAGCAGTTGGACAGAGAGGCATTCCAGGCAGGGGGCACTCCATGAGGTGGGACCTCGCAGGCACGTGGAAAGGTGGAGAGACCCAGGCAGGGAAAGCGCGTGGCTGTGTCCTCCCTCACACGCGCAGAAGAGGGCCCAGGGGGGTCCAGGCGCCCTGCTCCACGCCCTGCTACCTCCACTCTCTGCTGGATGGACGGAGAAAATTCCCGGAGCCTAGGACTCGGCTGAGGTGGTGTCTCCGCCCACAGGGGACCGGAAGCTGTTTGTGGGGATGCTGAACAAGCAGCAGTCAGAGGAGGACGTGCTGCGGCTGTTCCAGCCCTTCGGGGTCATAGATGAGTGCACCGTGCTCCGGGGGCCCGACGGCAGCAGCAAAGGTGATGGGCCGTGCGCGGGGCTGGCTGCTGGGGGCGGGGCTGTGGGAGGGCGGGGCTGGAAGGATGGGGCGGAGCGGGCACAGGAGAGCGCGGCGGGATCCAGGGGGCGGGGCCGGGATCGTGGGGCGGGGCTGGCCCATAGTGGGCGGGGCCTAGCACGTGGAGAGCGGGCTGGAGGGATGGGGCACCGCTAGGTACACAAGAGGGTGGGGCTCGCTCAGGTGGCGGAAGCGGCACATGGGAGGGCGGGGCCGGCTCCGGGGGGCGGGGCGAGCAGAGACTGTCCAGTCCTACGCGGTCCTACCCGTGTGCTCGTGTCCGTCTGGGGCTGCCTGTCTCTACCTGACTCTGTGCATGGGGCTGTTGCCATCTGGATTTGCCTATGTCCTGTGCCTGATCCTACTTGCTCCACCGTTCCTGTATGGTTGTACCATGCAGGAATGATTGTTTAATGATCTCCAGAAACTTGTTTTCCGGTCTACTCACGTTACTGCATGTACCTAGGGTTGAGTATCACTCCGCCTGTGTCTCTTAGTCTCTGACACTCTTTCTGAGTGTCCAAATGGCTATTTCTGTTTGGGTATCCATGTGCCTGGTGGTCTCCGTCTACCTGATTCTACGTGTTGAGGTTCATCTGTCTGGGACTGAGTCTCAGTTTGCCTCTCTCTGCCCTGGCGACTTTATCTTACTGGGACTGAATGTATCTGATGGTCCCTGACTGTTTATTTGCCTGACTCTTTTCTTGTAATTGAGATATGATCACATACTGTAAAATTCACCCTTTTAAAGTGTGCAGTGAAGTGCTTCACAAAATTCACAAAACTGTGCAACTGTCACCACTATCTAGTCCCGGAACATTTTCACACCCCTTACCCCAAATCTGCCTGGCTTATCCATAGCCCTCTCTCTGTCTGGAACTGTAGCCTCTGACCGTCTGTCTGGATTTGCCTGTGTCTGGTGGTCTCTGGTTGTCTGTCCACCTGATTCTCCCCTTGCCTGGTGACTTTTCATCCCCATCTATCCAACTCTGGCCACATGGGCGTATCTGTCTGGGTCTGAGTGTACCTCTGCCTGAGTGTGCCCACAGGACTGCATCTCTCTGTGTCTGTGTCTGATGGTTTGTCACTCTAATTCTGCGTATCTGATTACAACTCTGGATCTCGTGGCATTGGTGGCTAGTGGGCGTTCTCTAAGCCCATCCCCTTCACTTGTTCTAATGGGCAGGGCCTGCCTCTCCACCTGTGCACCTCCTCACACCCTCTGATGAGGTCTTGGACAAACCGCTGTCTGGCTGGCTGGCTGTGTGCTTGTCTTACTGTCTGATCCTTCCTTGTCCAGCTGTCTGTCTGAACAAATGGCTGGCTGTCTCTCGGATGTCCGACTTTTGGGCTGCCTGTGTCCACGCTAACCAGCCGTGCAGGGCTGTCAGCCCCTCTCCTGTGGCCTCTCACCCATTCCCCTTCTCTCGGAGCAGGCTGTGCCTTCGTGAAGTTCTCCTCCCATACGGAGGCTCAGGCGGCCATCCACGCCCTGCATGGGAGCCAGACCATGCCGGTGAGTCGGAGTTGCCCTGGGCGATGGGGGTAGGGGTGGGAAAGGAGCAAGGGGGCCCGGCCTTACCATCCCAGCCATCTGGTAGCCCCTGGCCCTTCTTCAGAGAGGTCATGGTGGGGAGAAGAGGCGCAATCTCTGATGGTGGTATGGGTGGGTGTATGTGTGTGATTGTGTGTGTGAGCCTGCAAGTAAGTGTGGAGTGTGTATGGATGTCCTGCCAGCACGTGGCTGCCCGTACGCGAGTACGCGCAGGCCAGTGTGTGTGTTGGTGTGTGCACGTGTGCGTGTCTGTGTGTGATTGTGAGTAGGTGGGTGTCAGTGTGCACACAAGGTGTGTGTAATGGGTATGGATACGTGTGCACGTGTGCGCTGGTGCATACGCACATGTGTACACGTGTGATTGCATACGCACAAGTGTGTTCGTGTGAGCACACGTGTGCAAGTATGTATCTGAGTGCACATGTATATGTGCGAGTGTGTGTCTGGGTGACATGGGGGAGCTAGTGCACGTGTATACATCTGTAGGAGTGTGAAGGCAAATGTCTGTGTGTGGAGGAGTGAGCATGCATGTGAATGTAGGCAGTCACGTGTGTACATGTGTGACTGTGTGCACGTGAGTGTGTGAGTATATGTGCACGTATTTGGGAGTGTATGCATGTGTGTGTGTGCGTGTCAATGGTGAGTGTGTGGGCGGAATGCATGTGTAAGTGTGTGCAAATGTGTGTGAGCCCCAGAGGAGCACGGAGAGATGGCGCTGGAGGGGCCTGCAGATCAAGGCTGAGAAGCGTGGGGTTCCTCCTAGGGTGATGGGGGCCCCAGAGGGAAGGGACCGAGTCATTTGGAAATGTCCCCGTGGGGCCAGAGTGGGGATGAGTCTGGAGCCGGGAGCCTGTGGGCCTGCAGCAGTGAGAGGCTGGAGGGGACCACACAGGTGTTGGGGGTGGCCCTGCCTCCAAGGAAAGTGGCCCTGGGAGCCACCATCACTGTACATAAATGTCCAAATCTGCCACGGGGAAGACAGGCCTTGGGGACCCACTCTCTGTTGTTCTGGGAAATGGGTGTGAAGAGCAGGGCAGTCTCAGATCCTTCCTTCTATTGCTCTCTGGGTCCTCAGGCATCAGTTTTAATCCTTAGAGGGGCAGGAGTCAGCTCATCCGAAGGTCAGGCTTTCTCCTGCTCCAAGCTGTCCAGTGATGGAGCTGGTGGGCGGCGCAGGGAGTGAGCTCTCCATCAGAGGAGGTATTCAACCTCTCTGATGGTTGGAGCCTTACCTGTTCTCAGGTATGGGTGACAGCTATAGGGTCCTCCATGCGGGCCCCCATTGTTCCCCTCCAGCAGTTGGATTCTCCACCCATTTTGAGAGTGTGGTTGACAGTCAGGGTCCTCACTATGCCCCAGATGCAGCCCCCCGCGCCCGGACGCCCCACTTGTGTGCACGAGGGGGCTGCAGGGTCAAGTGTGAGACCTGGGATGCTGATCTCCAGACTGTCCTCACTGTGGCACCTGGGACTTCGAGGGTGGGGCTGACAGCTGCTGCTATCCACACCCCTACACCCCTCGTAAGGGACCCCAGAGTCCTGGCTACGTCCCCCCTTCTTTCCCTCCCTGCTTGCGGCTGCCCCTGCAGGGTGCCTCCTCCAGCCTGGTGGTCAAGTTTGCTGACACGGACAAGGAGCGGACGCTGCGGCGCATGCAGCAGATGGTGGGCCAGCTGGGCATCCTGACGCCGTCCCTCACCCTGCCCTTCAGCCCCTACAGTGCCTACGCCCAGGCTGTGAGTGACCCCAGCAGACACACTTCTGTCTCCAGCAGGGCTTCTGAGACTTCTCTGGGGATCTGGCTCAGTCTGTCTCACTCTCTTTCTCCATCTATTCTCAGTCTAGGGCTTCTGCCTCTTTGCCCATCTTTCTGTTTCTCTGGCCCAGTCTTTCTGACTCAGGGCCTTATTCTGGCTGTGGCTGAGTCCCCAAATCCAGGCCGCTTCCTGACCCCAGCCCCAGCTGAGCCCCCAACCATGGACTATGCTCCGAGCCCAAGCTGAGCCCCAGCTCTGGACTGACAGGACACCAGACTCAACCCCTACATCCAGCCTGAACCCTCACCCGGCGTGAACATCAAATGAAGATCCAACCTTGAGTTGACCCCCAGATCCTAGCTGTTCCCCAAATCTAGATTAGCCTGAATTCTAGCTAAACCTCCTGGATGACTCCAAGCTGAGACCCAACCCTGAGTGAGTTCAACATTGGCTGAGCCCTGGTCCCAGACTGAGTCCTGATCTTAGACTGAGCCCTAATCCCTGGCTGAGCTCTCATTCCTAAATGAGCCTGGAACCTAGTCTAGGCCCTGATCCTACACTGAGACTTAATGCCAGGCTGAGCCCCAATTCCTAACTGATCCCTGACCCCGACCTGAGCCAAGACACCCGGCCTGACCCCCTAGTTCCTGGAGGACCCGCCCCCCCACCTCATGAGCCGTGGTCTCAGGTCAGGTGCCACTTTGACTGTGCACGTTGACTCCCTCTCCACCCCCAGCTCATGCAGCAGCAGACAACGGTCCTGTCCACCTCAGGCAGCTACCTGAGCCCCGGCGTGGCTTTCTCACCCTGCCACATCCAGCAGATCGGCGCCGTCAGCCTTAACGGGCTGCCCGCCACACCCATCGCCCCTGCCTCTGGTGAGAGTCCGCCAGGGACCCATGGATGGGTGGGCAGGGCCGGGGCCAGGATCAGGCTCCCCGTGACGCTCTTCTGCTCCCCAGGACTGCACTCGCCCCCGCTGCTCGGCACCACCGCCGTGCCCGGCCTTGTGGCTCCGATCACCAATGGCTTCGCAGGTGTTGTGCCCTTCCCTGGCGGGCACCCCGCCCTAGAAACCGTATATGCCAATGGCCTTGTGCCCTACCCAGGTAACTCGGGTGGTCCCCGGGGGCCGAGGAGAGTGGTAGGAGGCAGGGAGGGTGTCCCCGGGACAAGCATGAGTCCCTATGCCTTGGTGTCCAGGGGACAAAGGGGCAGGACAAAGGGAGTCTCAGGTGAACAGATACTAGCTGTGGGCACAGAGAAAGAGGTTAAACATAGAAACTTTGCATCCAGACCTTTCTGGGTTCGAATTCCAGTTCAGTGGCCCTGGGAGGTTTCTTTAAGTCTCTGAGCCTCATTTTGCTCATCTGGGAAATGGGGCGGATAACATCAGTCATCTCATGAGATTGCACTGACGAGGCAATCAGTCTGTAAAATGCTAACGCGTCACCTGGTACCAAGAATGGCACCATCAATCTTCATTAGTAATCGTTACCATTTGGGAAAATATCAGTGCCCATATTCATTCATTCACTCATTAATTCATTAATTCAATATTGGCCATGCACTGATTTGTTGGGCTGGGCTCTGCCCTCCTGAAGCAGAGGTCTCACTTTCCTCTACCCTATACCATAATTTCAAGGCAAACATCTTCCCACACCTTGCTTAGGTGAAGTATGTCATCTGCGTTTCCACCGCTGAGAATTTGTTTATTCTTACCTTGCAATGATTGGCGCTCACGGGGAGTTTCAAAAATAATATAGAGAGGTACTGGTACCCCTCACCCAGCGTCCCTGGATGCTAACGTCTTATGTAACCACAGTATGTTGTCAAAACTAGGAAACTGACATTGGTACAGTACAATGAACTCAACGGGAGTTGGAGAGCCTACTCAGACTTCACTATTTACAGGCACTTGTGTGTGTGTGTGTGTGTGTGTGCGTGGTTCTATGTCATTTTATCACAGGTATAGTTTCATGTAACCACCACCACAATCTACATACAGAACTGTTCCATCACTATAAAGTAATTCGTTCATGCGACCTCTTTACTGTCTTACCTCTCCCCCATCACCACCCCATCTTCTAGCAACCTCTCTCCATTCAAGATCTTTTTGCTCAATTTTCCCCAGACTCTCCAGCTCTGGTTGCCTAGACAAGCTCTCCCCTACCCCTGTGTCCTCCCCTAGGGACCGTCGGAAGGTCACAGCCACGTAGGGGATCCATAGGGTGTCTGATGATCAAGGTGTGGGGAGGGATAAAGGGAAGGGATGGGGATGGGTGGTGATCAAAAGCAGAGACCTGGAGTCCTGGAGAATCCAGAGAATAAAAGAGAGGACCAAGGGGGGGTCAGGATGGGGACAGAGAGTTGGGGTTGATTGTTAAACCTCTCTGGAGTCTGAGAAACCTGGATTCGAGTTTGGCTTCTGTCATTTCCTACCTGAGCGGCCCTATGCCAGCTGGTTTCCCCACCTGTAAAATGTTTCCATACCTGTGAAACGTTTATGCAGAAGTGAAGCTGGGGGTGGGTGTTGCGGGGTGGATGGACGACTTCTGCTGCCCCCGCCCCACTCAGCCCCTCCGTCTGCCCCGCAGCTCAGAGCCCGACGGTGGCCGAGACCCTTCATCCCGCCTTCTCCGGAGTACAGCAGTACACAGGTAGGGAGGCAGCGCGGCCCCGCCCCGCGCGTGACCCTGCCCCTCGGCCCCCGGCGTCCTACCTGGGCTAGCCACGCCACGCCCCTAGCCACACCTAGATATGGTCCCTGCCCTCAGAGCCGTCCTCTCATCCTACCTTCCCTCTTCTGCCTGTGCCTCCTACTTTGGGCCCAATCCCAGTTCTTGGCCTCCCCCACGCCCCGCCTTTCTTCAACATTTGGCCCTGCCCCTCATAACCTGCCTTTGGTACCGCCCCTCATGTCCTGCCCAGACTGACCCCGCCTCTGCCAGGGCCTCGCTCGGATCTCTGGCTTGTCTTCCTAAAGGCTGCCTTGGCCCCGCCCTCAGCCAGGGCCACGCCCACTCTGCTCTTCCCTGTTGCCTTGGCCCCTCCCTCCAATGCGACCACGCCCCTCCCAGACCCGTCCTCGAATATGACCACGCCCCCTTCTTCTTCCCTAGACGGGTTCTTGGCCTTGCCCTCAGACCGTCTCTCCCATGTGACCACACCCCTCCGCCTTCCCTAGACCCGGTCTTGGCCCCACCCTCAGCTGTGACCCCGCCCCTCACGTCTTAGCCCCGCCCCCACGCGCACCGGCTGCCCACCGGCCTCACGCCCGCTCCGCCCTGTGTCTCGCTCCCGGTCTCTGCAGCCATGTACCCCACCGCGGCCATCACGCCCATCGCGCACAGCGTCCCCCAGCCGCCGCCCCTCCTGCAGCAGCAGCAGCGAGAAGGTGAGGGGGCCGCGACCTCCCCTGGGCGCCAGCCCCGCCCTTTGACCGCCCCCCTCCACCTCCAGGACCCCCGGCTCGGCCTGGCCTCGGGGAACCGCTCGGCCTGGGGTCCGGACAGACCTGGGTTCAAGCCCCGGCGTAGCCCATGGGTGTTTGGGGGGGCGACTGACTCTTCCTCTCCGAGCCTCAGTCTCCTCCTCCGGAAAGTGGGAATGGGGCTAGTCCCGACCCAGTAGGGATAGCAGTGACCCAGAACGGGATGATTCTCTGAAATTTTTTTGAGAGAATTTAGGGGGTGGCATGGTGAGGTATCTCGGGGCAAATGAGGCTTCCTCAGTAAAGTCAAGGGGGCGAGGAGTTAGATTCTGGAGTCGGAGGACCGGGATTCAAATCCACGCAGTTCTGACTTGTGAGCGTCATAAGGAAGGCACCTCACTGCTCCGGGCCTCAGTTTCCTCATCTGCCACTCAGGCGACCACCTTACTCCCCTTGCTGTGGAGTAAGCAGCGGCGGTTCCTGACACATGGTGGGCACTCAGCCAGGGAGGCCCTTCCTCTCCTTCATCCATCTAGTGGGGGTGGGAGCGGGGGCTGGGGAGAGGCAACCAACCAGAAAAGCCCCAAATCGCCCCACGACCTGGGAAGCTTGCGGGTGGCCTGGCCCGCAGACTGATTTCTGTGAGGCTCTGTTCAATTTCTCCCTTGCCCTGGGCCTGCAGGAAGGGGAACACTGGCAGGGTGCAGTGGAGAAAAGCTGGTCCCCATGCAGTCCGTGCTGCTGTAACAGGATGTATGCTTTCTGGAAAGTCACCTGAGTTTGCAGAACCTCACAATACCAACTACAAGGCTCGTGGGGGAAATGGGGTCGTGGTACACCATTCAGAAACGTTGGCTGTGAGGTGCCAAAAAAGATAAGATGCTAATGAAAACAGTAGCACAGTTTTATGCGTGTTAGATAGTTTAGAGATACCCGAAGAGTACAATAAATTTGGTACTTTATCTTGGAAAAGACCGCAAGTTTGCAGGGGGAAGTGGCATCCGAGGGGTTGCAGCATGTGAGTTACCTTGAAGTGATGGAAAGGCTTGTCTGAAATCAGACGGAGAGTCGGAACCCCAGACGGGGATGGGCCCTGCTCATAACATGCTTGGAGAACTGAGAAAGTTGGATGTTGAAGCTGTATGTGTGTGTGTGTGCACGCGCGCGCGCACGCACACACACATTTTGCTTTCTTATGAGGTTCGGTGCAGCTGCGTGTGGTTTTCTGCATTCACCTAGTGTTTCTTGGAGATGAGATAGCACACAGACAAACACAAAATTCTTGTTTGCTCAAAACTGTTCCATAACATATCAGTTGTATGGGAACGCACTTGCATTTTAAAAACAAGCATGTCAGGGAATTCCCTGGAGGTCCAGTGGTTAGGATTCGGCACTTTCACCGCCGTGGCCCTAGGTTCAATCCCTGGTCGAGGAACTAAGATCCCACAAATCTCGGGGCACGGCCAAACAAACAAAAACAAACAACAACGACAGCAACAAGAAGCATGTTAGCAGCACTGTGGTCCCCATCAGGAAGATAAGGGTGGATGTGGATGTGAATGTGTAATCTTGGATTTTGTATTTTCTGGGGTGGGGAATATTCATTGTGAGGGTGGGGGGATTCTCGGTGGTTTGAGGGCTACCTTTTTGGGGGGGGACCTGGGAGAAGGTTGTCTGTAGGTTTTGGATTAGAGGTAGGTTTGAGGACTGTTGATGACTTTGGATAATCAAGATTTTAAAATGCTATTATTATTTATGGTTCTTATATGAGCCATGACTGGGGATTACTGGGGGAGGGGATGATTCTGAGGGTTAGCTGTGCTTTAAAAAATTATTTCTGGTTGGTATAGCATATCATTTAAAAATTACCGGTGGTTTCAGGATATCTGGGGTTCGGGACTAGAGAATAATCTCTATTTTACTTGATTTTATTTTTGCATCATTTTTGAAATTATCCAAGGTTTTGAAAATTATCCAAGGTTTGGAGGGTTATCCAAGGTTTTGAAAAATATCTGGATATTTGGGGTTTAGGACCAGGCAATTACTAGTCTGATTTTATTCTGTGATCATCAGACTTTCAAAAAGGTATATTTCATTTTAAAACCAGTTTTAGAATTATGGAGTTATTGCAAAGACAGTACAGAGTGTCCGTATACCCTACGCCCAGTTCATCTGATTTCTATAAATGACCAGGAGTTTGAGGCTTAGGGATTTTCCGGGGTTGGGGTTGTATGGGATTTTTGGATTATCTGGGGTCTGGGATGGAAGAATTTATCTCAGTTGTGGAGGGTAGGGATCATACGAATTTTATAAGTTCTCTGGGGCCTGAGGATCATTAGAGGTTTGGAGTGTCTGAGTGTGGGATTTTATAGACAAGGAATTAGGGCTCCCGGCCTCCCCTTCCTGCCACTTCCATGCCTCTTCTTTCTGAGTGTCACGGGGCACCCCTCTCCCAACAGCTGGAGATGTCAGATGTGGGCTCCGGACCCGTGCCCCTCCCCCGGGGGTCCGCCTCCTCTCCTTGGGGGCTTTATGTCTTTCTCTCCCCCACCTACAGGTCCCGAAGGCTGTAACCTGTTTATCTACCACCTCCCCCAGGAGTTTGGAGACACGGAGCTGACGCAGATGTTCCTGCCCTTCGGCAATATCATCTCCTCCAAGGTGTTTATGGATCGGGCCACCAACCAGAGCAAATGTTTTGGTGAGTCCCTGCTGCGGGTGCCCCCTCCTGCTTGCCAGCCCTGTCCCACGCGCCCCTCGCCCTGGAATGGGGGTTGGGAGGGTGTGGTCAGCCATGAGACAGGTCTGGTCCAAAAGAATCCCTGGAGGTCCAGTGGTTAGGACTCCGTACTCTCACTGCCAAGGGCCGGATTCAATCCCTGGTGGGGGAATTAAGATCCCATAAGCCGAGCGGTGTGGCCAAAAAAGAAAAGAAAAAAAAAAGAATCACATTTATAATCAAAGTAAACACTTATTAAGCACCTACTGTGTGCCAAGCACTCACCATGCAGCATTTCTAAGACTCCCTTGTTCATTTATTCATCAACAAATAGACATATGGTACACCTACTGTGTGCCACCGCTCAGCATTGTGCCTGGCACACAGCAGTGCAAGAAGCCAACAAAAATCCCTGCCCTCTGAAAGCTCACAGTCTTGCCACTCTGCCTGTAGAACTTTCTCCGATGATAGAAATGCTCTACATCTCTGCTGTCTGAGCCGACCACCCCATGTGGCTGCTGAGCGCTTGAAATGTGGCCAGTGTGACCAAAGGACTGAATTTTTTATTTTACTTAATTTTAATGAATTTCAGTTGAAATAACCACCCATGGCCAGTGGCTGCCGACCAAATTGGAAAGCACAGGTCCAGGGGGAGGAGATGGAAATTAACAAATATAGGATATAGGCCAGGGAGTTATAAATGGTATAGACAAAAATAAAACTGGTAAGAAAATACAGACTGATAAGGAGGAGGCAACACTTCAACTGAGACCTGAATGATGAGGAGCCAGCCATGGGGTGTCTTGGAGAAGAGTGTTCTAGGCAGAGGGAACCGCATGTACAAAGGCCCTGGGGCAGGACAGTGCCTGGCATGTTGGAGCAACAGCGAGGAGGCCCGTGTGGCTGGAGCAGAGTGAGCGAGGGGGAGAGAGGGAGGAGGGGAGGGCAGGGAGGGGACGGGGCAGGTCGTGCAGGGCCTTGTGGGCTGTGGGGAGAACTTCCTTGTCCCCAGAAACAGAGGACATTAAGGCTCAGAGAGGCACGTAACTTGTCCAAAGTCACACGGCAGCAAAGAGGCAGAACCTAGGTTAGAACCAGTCTGTTTGACTCCAAAATCTGGGCTCTGAACCCACCCTGTCCCCTTGGAAGGGTCGACTTTTGACTATTTATTAAGCACCTCCTGTATATACTCATTATCCAACCATAAAAGGGAAGAATTATCCCAATTTACATGGGGAGGAAAGAGAGGCACAGAATGGTCAAGCGACATGCTTGAGGTCACACAGCAAGTTAGGGACACCCCCCCCTCCAGTGCCCAGGCTCCCTCCTCTACATCCTGCTTCCAGGAAGAAGAAGGAAATTTCTGGAGGAAAACCTACTCTGTCACATTCAGCAGTCAGGGGGTCACATGTCTTCTCTGAGCCTCAGTTTCCTCCTCTATGTAATGGGAGGTGTGGGTGGTGTGAAGACATCCACCCACCCCAGCTCCAGATTCCCCTATGGCTCCCCATGGGCCTCAGCCAGACCCCTCAGCCCTGACCCCACCATCTCTCTGCATGACCTCCCACCCAGCCTCTCCCATGGAACTCAGGTATCCTGCCCCCAAATGCCCGCACATGCAGTCCTCTCCCCCTGGAGGACCTCCCCAGCCCCTGTGGTCTCTGCACAGTCCTCCAGGAAGTCTGTGAGGACCAACATGTGAGGGGCAGGAGTAGGGCCAGGTGGAGGGTGTCATGCTGGTGGAAGCTTAAGGCGGGGGTGGGGGGATGCTGGAGTGTTTCTGATGGCCCAGGGTGAGGCGGGGTCTGGGACTGGAAAGAGAGACAGAGACCAAAAGAGAAGAGACAGAAAGGGAGGAACAGAGAGAAGAAACACAAAGACACACACACACACACACACACACAAAGACAGAGAGAAACAGAGAAACAGACAAGGACAGACAGACAGACACAGTCACATGGGCAGACAAGACCCCTGATGGATAGAGATCTCAGAGGAGGCACAGGGTGGGCATCCAGAGCCTCGAAGGAGGCAGGCATGGGGTCTGGGGAGGGAGAACATGGCCCTCCCGGGGCCCCCAGAGAGCCAGCCTGTCCCCCACGTCAGTTGGGAAGTCTCAGCAGAGCAGACCCCAGGTAAGGAGTGAGCGCCCCGTCCCGCAGGCACGCAAGCCCAGCGCGTGTCAGAACCAGGCCAGGGCTGCTGTGTGTGCTCTGCGAAGCCCTTCCACCTCCCTGGGCCGTCTGCCCCTGCGAGCGCACACCCCCGCCCCCAGGACCCCGCGAGCCGGGCAGCCAGGGCTGCAGCGCTGGAGCGAGCAGAGGACGCCCGCGTTGCCCTCCATCGTGGGTCCACCCCGGTCTCCGCAGGCTTCGTGAGCTTTGACAACCCGGCCAGCGCGCAGGCCGCCATCCAGGCCATGAACGGCTTTCAGATCGGCATGAAGAGGCTCAAAGTGCAGCTGAAGCGGCCCAAAGATCCGGGACACCCCTACTGACCGGCCCACAGCGCCCCGAGGCTGCGGGCTTGGCCCAGGTGAGCCGCCAGGCGGCCCCGCCCCTGCTCCCGCCCCCACCCCGGTCTTGTCCGCACCCCCTCCTCATTCTCCAAACCCTCCCGAGGCTGGGGGGATGCTGCAAGAGGCTACAAGGAGCCCCCAGGTTTGGTTGACGGGGACAGAGCTGGACGAAGACACCCCCAATCCCCCCCCACCCCCCACCCCCGTGGTCAGGGCTGGAACCGGAGCAGTAGGATGGGGTTGGGGAGGGTAGTTAGGGAATCCTTCCTGGAGAAGGCTTTGAAGGATGAAAAAAAGTTCACCTGAGAGATGGGGCTTGGTCTGGGGTGGGGGAGGGCTCTGGGGAGGTGTTTCTGTCCTGTCCTAAGAATCTGTTCTCTCAGCTGGGCCCCTCTGGGAGCTCTTCATTTGGCATAATTCATACCCAGTGGGTTGATGGGAGAGTGGAATATTTGCCCCACCCGACAGCATGCGGCGGGGTGTGTGTGTCGGAAATCCCCTCGAACAAATGAGCAAATCCCCAAGAGTGTTTGTGCCATCAGAGTGAACACCTGTGTCAACTCATCGCTTCTTTGGGGAATGAGCCGTGAGCCTCAGGGGCCAATGGGGAAACTTATAAGTGAGCCCAAGCCTTGACAAGCCTCATCTGTGAAATGGGCCCGTGCCTGTGGCCTCCTCCAGGGGTCGTGGGGCGGATTCACAGGGCACTCGGTGTTTTCCCGGCTGAGCCCAGGACCAGCCACCTGGAAAGCTCTGGATAAGTCTTTTTGATATTTTCCTCTTAACCGCCGTCGCCATCATCATCACAGAGGCTCCTCTGGGGTCTGGTGCGAAGCAGGTGCTCAGTGAGGGGCTGCTCCCAGACCCTGCCGGGGCAGCACCCACAGAATCGAGGGTGTTCAGTCACCGGGTCGTGGGTCGTTGGGGGCGCGCTCGCGGAAATCCGCCACCAGAGGCCAACAACAGGATATCGGCGTGCTTTGAACATGCTGACAGCAAATCCTCACTAAGCACCTACTGTGCGCCAGACACTGTTTCCAGCACCACGAATGAACAGAAATGGGGGTGGGGAACTGCTTCGTGGAGCTTCAGGGGCAGGGAGCTGGGAAGAGGAGGCAGAAAGAAATGTTTGTCCCCAGTGGCCGGATGAGGACACGGGCTTGGCGACCCTCGGTCCCTTCCAAGCCGGGTGTGTCAGCCTCCAAACCCCGAAATGGACTCTTTCTGCAAAGGTGGGGGCCCTTGGGTTCCCAGACCCCAGCCTGGCCAGGGCAGGAGGGTGGGTGGGAGGTGATGTCGTCGGCCGACGTGACTCTCCCGCTCCCAGCGCCGCGCCCTAACGCCCCTCCCTTCTCCGCCAGGTGAGGGGCCTTCCCACTTCCAACCGATCCAGGACTTTTACGTAAATTACAACTGAGTTTGGACACCAGCCCCCCCCTTCCCCCCTGACCCCCTCCCCATAATGTGAAACGCTGCCCAAGGCCACATGGAATGGGGAGGGGGCTTCATGGTCTGCGGGGGACTCCTGAGTTGGGGGCCAAGGGGTTCACTGCCCCCTCCTGGGAGATTTCCTCGCTCCCACCTTCCTCCCACACACACAACCTTTGTGGCTTCCCCAAATGAAATCTCAACTTTTCCTATATATATATATGCATATATATATAGAGCTATAGACAGTATATATATTTTTTGAGTATAGATCAAGGGACCAAACTTTTCCGACTTCCTTCCATCCAAGAGAAGGTGACCCTGGGCCGGTCACTCAGCAGGGACGCTCAGAAGGGCTGAGGCTGGCGGGGCAGCCCAGTGTCCCCCACCTCCCGCTGTCATGTCAGACCAGGGCGCCGGCCAAGCACTGGGAATCATCAGCCAACGCGATATACCTCCAGGACTTCTGACACCCCCCTTCCCCCGCCATCGACGATTCTCGCGAGCCTGTGGGCTCAGCCGGCTTCAGTGTCCCTGGTCCTAGCTGCAGCTTCTGGAACCCCCATCCCCTTCGTTCCAGGGCCCTGCCTTCCCCAGTTGTAGGCACAAAACAGACCCCTTGGCCTCTCCCACCCTCTCCCCTCCCCAGTCATAGCCTTACTCATGTGACCAATAGCCCTTAGCTTTCCGTCGGGGACAGACAGGGTCGGGGGAGCCCCCCACCCCTGGAGCCCCTTCCCAAGGGTAGGCGGCCACCCTCCCTGCCTTTGGATCACCAGCCTGGAATTCACAATCTCATGACCAAGATCGCCACGTGCACTGGACAAGCCCAGCTTGCACGGGCTCAGCATCCCTTCACCGGAGATACCTCTACAAAGTTTTTTTTGTTTTTTTAATCTTTCTGAGCAGGTACAAAGAAGAAAAGAAATGGGGGGAAAAATCAAACGACAGTGGATTTTTGTTTCCTAGTTGGGGTGGGGAGGGAAATCCTGTGGGGTGCCTCTGTATAGCTACCCAAACCGTGAAAACCCCCCTTGAAGCACAGAGTCAAGTTCGGTTTTTTTTTGTTTTTGTTTTTTGTTTTTTGGACATCCGGTGGGGCCTCGCGCCAGACGAGGCACCAGTGAACTTCATAAACTCAAGAAAAAAAAATTTTTTGAAAAGAAAAACAAAGCATTCCCTTTTGTTTCTACCAAAATGTGTTGACCGACCCAGAAAAAAAAAAAAAAGAAAAAAGAAATAGCAAAAAAAAAAAAGAAAAAAGAAAAAAAAAAGAAAAAGAAAAAATATCTTCTGACCAACCTGTTTCGATATTCCAGAGTTTGATAATTGTTCCGAGACCCTGTCTAGTGCGCCTGTGTCCTGTGCGTCTGCGTGTGCGTGCGCGTGTGCTCAGGGGTGGCGGGGCCTCGGCCGTGTCTGTCCCGCCCAGCCCCCGCCAGGCCTGCTTAGGAGTGCGTGCTGGCGTGCAGTGGCGTGTGTCCTCTGGTCCATGTTTACCGGCTGTAAATACCATTTTTATACTCCACATCAAAGACCTACGTGATTTGTACGATGTACTTTATTTCTGCTACAAGTAATTTCATGAAGTTTCAACTTGCAAACCGACTTTTGGAGACAAACCGCGCCACACACACACGCACACAGAGAGAGAAAGAAAGAGGAGAAAAAGACTTGGAGGGAACTTTGGGTTGACTTGGTTTGAATCTCGAGGTCCCTGTCACTGTGGCGTGTTTCAGGTGAGAAGCTGCAGACTTCATCTTCATGTCCAAAACGCCTCTCTTTGGTCTGGAGAAACTGAAAGTTTATTTAATAAAAATTTTACTTGCTAAAGGACTGGGTCCTCCCTCATTTGCCCTCTCTTGTCGAAAAAGATGAAGTACATCTGGCCGGATCGGGTGCCTGGGCTAGAGATAAATCGGATTTAGAGTGAAGGGGTGCGGGAAGAAAAGGGTCTGACATTCCCATGGCCGGGATTCGGACGGATTCATCCAGACATTGAAGAAATGGAGTGTTCTTTCTCAAGAAGAGCCGGTGCCTGTGTTTGTTGATTCACACATTCATTCATTCATTCAACAAACGTTTATTGAACGGCTACTGAGTGCCTGACCCTGTGCTGGCCACCAAGGACGCAGCAGTGACCAGATAGTTCTGGGCTCTGCCCTCAAGGACACTCACTATTCATTACACATTTTTGCAATTGGGGTAAAAATTCATGCAACATAAATTTCACCATTTTTACCATTTTGAAGTGTACAATTCAGTGTATTAAGTACATTCACAAGGTTGTGCAACCATCACCCCTATCTAGTTCCAGAAGGTTTTCATCACCTCAAAAAGAAGCTCCATCCCCGTGAGCAGTCACCCCCGCCCCGTTCCCCTCCCCCAGCCCCTGACAACCATGAATCCACTCTCTGTCTCTGCAGATTGGCCTGTTCTGGACGTTTCCCATCGGTGGAATCACACCCTGTGTGTCCTTCTGTATCTGTCTTCTCTCACTGAGCATCGTGTTCTCAGGGTCCATCCACGTTGTAGCGACTGTCAGGGCTTCTCTCCTTTTCATGGCTGAGTGATGTTCCAGTGTGTGGGCCCTTGGTTCCACCTTTTGGCCATTGTGAATCATGCTGCTGTAATTATTCGTGTGCATGTTTCTGTCTGAACATCCGTTTCAGTTCTCTCAGGTACATACCTAGGAGTGGAATTGCTGGGTCCTGGTAACTGTGTTCCCACCAGCAACACGTGAGAGTTCCTGTTTCTGCGCATCCTCACCAATACTTGTTACACAATAGATTTGAGTTGGAATGTTGAGGGAGAAATCCCCGCATTGGACCTGACACAGTCAAGGACCCAGAAATGTACCGAAGAGGTGAGACCTGGAGGAGATAAGATCTAAGAGATGATGTGGCTTTGGCTGAAAAAACAAAGCAGTTTGAGGCCCCTGCCCCACCCCAGTGAAAGCCTCAAAGGTCCTAAAGAAAAAAATTCCTGAGAGCTGGGATGGGGAACCGTGGGCTCCAGGGTAAAATCCTGGAGTAGGGGTGTGAGTAGGGGGGGATGGCCACACCAAAGCTGAGCCTTTCCAAATTCATGGGAGGGGTACTAACCACTCGATTTAATGAGCTACTTAATATCCTGCCAGGGGCTTTGCAGAAACGATGTCTTTTAATCTTACCAAGGACTCATCCCATTTTACAGTTGAGGAGACTGAGGCTCAGAGACAGGAAGTGCTTTGCTCCAGCTCCAGCAGAGAGAACGAGGCCCATCTGGAGTGGGAGCTGGAAAGGT
This sequence comes from Delphinapterus leucas, assembly GCF_059928025.1. Classification (NCBI taxonomy): domain Eukaryota; kingdom Metazoa; phylum Chordata; class Mammalia; order Artiodactyla; family Monodontidae; genus Delphinapterus; species Delphinapterus leucas. Next base: position 16,968,794 of record NW_028322234.1, read on the forward strand.
GAGTCTGAGTCCACCTGGAAGGGTTTTCCAGGTGGAAGGAACAGCCTGGGCAAAGGCTCAGAGGCTTGGCATGTTGCGGTCATTGGATCATTGGCTAAGACCACAGCACTGGGTGAAGAGATGGATGCAGAGATGACAGGGGCTGGGTTACAGAGGTTCTTTTGCGACTGAGCACCTTCTGTGTGCCGGACCTTGTCCCCGCCCACCCAAGGTTTCAATCAAGAAGAAAGTACTTTTGGACAAAAAATCAAAAGTACCCTATCCCCACAAGAAAAAGTAATTCTCAAGTACGCTAAAAGTTGTAATCACAATGAGACCAGCAAATCTGGGAGAATTTTTATTTTATTTTATTTGGCCGTGCCACGTGGCATGCGGGATCTTAGTTCCCTGGCCAAGGATCGAACCCGTGCCCCCTGCAGTGGAAGCATGGAGTCCTAACCACTGGACCGCCAGGGAAGTCCCTGGGACATTATCTTGATGTCAGTTCGGAGCTACAGAGGATTTTGAGCAAGGGAGGGGTGTGACCAGGTTGGGGTGTTAGGAGGATACCTGGGTGACCTCTGTGCCGCTGGTGGGGTGTAAATTGGCACTCTGGAGAACATGGGCAGAATAATATTCCTACCAAGCATTTATTAAGCACTTACTATTTGCCAAGCATTGTTTCAAGCCTGTGTCATCCAATATAGTAGCTACTAGCCACCTGTGGCTATTTACATTTCAATCCATTTATCAAATTATTACTTTACTTCCTCAGTCACACTAAGCCACATTTCAGGGGCTCAAGAGTCACACATCCATCACTTGGGAAGTTCTCTCGGACAACACTAGCCTCAACATTTGACACGACATAACTCAACCTGCCACAGCCTTGTGAGGTATGTCCTATTAATGGCCCCACTTTATGAGCCAGTAAACTGAAGCCCAGAGAGGTTAAGTGACCTCCCCGAGGCTGCACAGCAGTAATTGAACCCAGGCTCTCAGGCTGGTCTCTTAACCACTATACTGTCCCAATTCCCTGTCCTGTGTGGTGGCTTCAATTTGAATGTATTGTTATTCAAGTTGTTATTTGCGATAGTCCAATTTAAGCTTTTAAATTTAACTCAAAGTCAGGGAATTCCCTGGCGGTCCAGTGGTTAGGACTTGGCGCTTTCACTGCTGGGGCCCGGGTTTGATCCCTGGTTGGGGAACTAAGATCCCTCAAGCCTTGCAGTGCACGAAAAAAAAAAAAGTACATAAATAAATTTAACTCAGAGTCATTAAACATTTAGAATGTGCACCCGTGCAAAACAGAGATTCTGCCTGAGTAGAATAGGGTTGTGCTTGGGATGGCTGAGCCCTGGCTGTCATGTAGGTGTTCATCCAGGGGGAATAGGCTAAGTGACACCCAGGGCATATCAGTTAGCTGTTGCTGCATAACAAATTAACCCCCCCACCCCGAAATTTAGCTGCTTAAAACACTACACATCTATTATTTCACCCAGTTTCTATGGGTCAGGAATCCAGGAGTAAATTAGCTGAGGGGTTCTGGCTCAGGGTCCCTCAGGAGGTCACAGTCAAGACATCAGCCAGGGCTGCCTCATCTGAAGGCTCGACTGGGGCTGGAGGAGCTGCTTCCAAGCTGGTTCCCTCCCATGGCTGTTGGCTGGAGGCCTCAGTTCCTCACCACGTGGACCTCGCCATAGGGCTGCTCATGACGTGGCAGCTGGCTTCCTCCAGAGAGAGTGTGGTCCAATGTGGGGGTGGTGGTGGTGGTGAGAGAGCTAGAGAGAGAGAAAGAAGAATATATATATTTAAAACATTCTCTCTGAGGACGTGTATATGATTGTAAGAATGAGAAGATGGGACTTCCCTGGTGGTCCAGTGGTTAAGACTTCGCCTTCCAATGCAGGGCGTGCGGGTTTAATCCCTGGTTAGGGAGCTGAGATCACACATCCCTCATGGGCAGGGAACCAAAGCATAAAACAGAAGCAATATTGTAGCCATTTCAATAAAGACTTTAAAAATGGTCCACATCAAAAAAAAAATCTTAAAAAAAAAAAAAAAGAATGAGAAGGAAAGTCTAGACGTGGACTTCCCTGGTGGTGCAGTTGTTAAGAATCCGTGTGCCAATGCAGGGGAAACGGGTTCAAGCCCTGGTCCGGGAAGATCCCACATGCCACAGAACAAATAAGCCCGTGTGCCATAACTACTGAGCCCATGTGCCACAACTACTGAAGCCCGTGTGCCTAGAGCCTGTGCTCCACAACAAGAGAAGCCACTGCAATGAGAAGCCCACGCACCACAACAAAGAGTAGCCCCTGCTCGCCTCAACTAGAGAAAGCCCGCACACAGCAATGAAGACCTAATTCAGCCAAAACTAAATAAGTAAATAAATAAATTTATTTTTAAAAAAGAAAAGGCTAGAAGTGTATTCACCAAAATGACGACGGGGTGGCTTTGGGGGGAGTGAAGAATTAGAGGCCAAGATTAAGCAGAGTTGAACCTCAGCTGCAATCTTTACAAGGTGAATATATTTAGTTATTTTTCAGGAAATTAATAATTAGGTTTAAATACTTTTTTTTAAAGATGAAAGAATGGGAAAGACAGGTGTGAGAGTTATTTGGGGGAAAGTACCTACATGTAACTCAACTGCTCCACTGCCCTTCGGAGAGACCCTCAGAGCAAGGAATGGGGTGGGGCAGCCTCCAGCCAACAGCCAGCGAGGAACTGAAGTCTACCAGCAACCACATAGGCTTGGAAGCAGATCCTGCCTCAGTCGAGCCTTCAGATGATACCCCAGCCCAGCACAACACCTTGATTGCAGCCTGTGGGAGACCCTGAAGCAGAGGACCCAGCTGAGCACCCCAGATTTCTGGAACTGAGATAATAAATGTTTTAAGCCACAAAGTTTTAAGGTAATTCATCATGCAGCAATGGTAACTAACACATCAGCAAAACCTCATCAACTACAACGACAGAAACTACAAAGTACGTGCAATAAACCTCAGAAAAATCTGCAGAGAGAAAACGGTAACATTTTACTGATATACATTTTTTAAAAAAACAACCAACAAACAAAAAACCAAAAAACAGACAAGTGGTGAAGTGGATGACGGAGGTACCCAGGGCAACTCACGATCTTAAAGGATCAGTTCTCTCCCTGATGAACCTTGAACATCATCACAGTTCAGATCCTTGCAATAGTTTCCTTGGAAGTGGATAAACCGATTCTCAAGTTCATGTGCATAATTGAATTGTAAGCGAAGCAAGGCTGGAATGTACCAAAATGAATGACTGTTTATTGAGCATATACTATGTGCCAGGCACTGTTCCCAGTGCTTTAGTTATTAGGATTAACTCATTTAATCACCGCAGCAACCCCAGGTGGTCGGATCTAGTTCACAGATAGATAATGGAAATACAGAGAGGTTGGGTGGCTGGCTGCAGAGCCTGCCCACTGGACCTCTACGCCACACTACCCTATACAACAACAGTAAGACCCATTATAAAGCTACAGTAACTAAAATAGCAGGTCATCGGTGCCTGTCCTGTTTTATTTACTCTTCTATTCCCTAGAGCCAAACACATAGTATCTGCTCGCTAAATGTCCTAAAATCATAGTGCTTAAGTCTGGAGGCTTGAGCTTAAGTCTGGAGACTGCCCAGGGTTTGAATCCCAGTTATGACATTTATGAGACCAGTGGCCGATCTCTCTTCAGCTCAGTCCCCCCCACCTCTGGAAAATGAGTCTAATCGGGCACGCTTCTGAGGGCTGTTGTGGGGATGAACAAGTTAATATTTACAAAGCCCAGAGTAAGCACTACAGAAGTGTCAAAATAAATCAATCCCGCGGAAAATTCACTTTCCAGAGGCTTCGCTGCTGGCCACCAGCAGGGGGCAGCAGAGACTCACGCCTTCGTTCAGTAGTACTGGAGCCTTCACTTGAAATGCCACAAGCATATATTGAGCACCCAACGTGTGCCGCGCGCGCGCTGGGGGCTGGATGAGGTGGTGAGGAGATCCCTGGGCTCTCTCCTGGGACATAAAAGCTACCTTTCCCAAATTTCTTAGCCCGTCCCTTAAAGCCTGTGGGATCAGCCCCACCTCCCTTCTGCCCCCTCCTCTCTCCAGATTGAATGTGGTCCAGCTGCCAGGCCATTGCACGTGCGGTTTCCCACGCCGGGAAACCCTCCTACCCTGGAGTTCTGAGGCGCTGGGTTGGGGTGGAGGCACAGGTAATCTTCCGAGCACAGGGAACGGTACTGGCCAAGGTGTAGAGTTGGGAATGACCCGGGCCCTAGTGACAGAACAGGCAGCCCTTCAGCCTGGTTGGCCTCAAAGCTACACAGAGGATGCAAGCAGGGCACGTGGTGGTCAAACAGGGTGTTACTGGACGGACGTGAGGGCCACGAGGACAGAGACCGGCATGCTCACATCTGGGTCCTCAGTTTTTGCTGAGCTATTCAAGGTGTGCATGCCCTTGAACAACCTCATTCTCTTTCCAAGCCTCAGTTTCCTCATCTGTAAAATACTATGCACCATCCAGGATTGTTGATACGATCAAGAAGATTAATGCACACGAATAACAGCCGTTGTCATTATAATATAACATTGAGAGAAGGCAACACAGGATCTCCCGAATCAGAAACGTGAACTCTCGGACATCACTCCTACTGGATTCGAACGTCAACAGGCATTTACTGAGCGCCTGCGGTTTGCCGGGCGCTGCTGTAGGTAGTTACTGGAGACACAGCCGGGAACAAAATGCACCCAAACACCCCCTGACCACGCCCCCAGCGCATCGCCCCGCCCCAGACCCGCCTCCTCTCCGCCCCCTCTTTCCTGAGCCTACTAGAACGAGGTAGAGGTGGAGGTTATCTACATATTCATGAGCCCATCAGCCAATCCACAGCCTGAACTCAGGCCTGTCTTTGGAGCCTGGGTGATTGTGACGTCAGGAGTGACGCAGTCAGTGATACTTAAAGGCGCAGTAACCTCCTATAGAGTAGGGAGTTTGGAACAGATTTAGAGGGGCACACACCTGCGTCTCTTTGGGGGTCTGTACAATACAGGTTGGGATGTGCGAGGCATAGAAACCAACTCAGACTAATAGCACCGAAAGAGTGTTGCTTTCGTGGATGAAGTCAGGGATGCGTTTGGCGCGCGCACTCCCTGCCAGGCACTTGTCCAGCGCCGGGTTCTTGCCTGGAGCTGGAGCTTCAGCACCGGGGGTCGCGGACAGCTCCAGGTCCCAGACAGAGGGCCCTGAGTGGGTGGGTGTGCGGGTGTGTAGAGGGCTCTGGCGACAGGGTCCAAAAAGAGCCCTAGGCCCTCAGCTAGACCACGGGAACAAGGGCCTACTCTCTCTGCCTGTCTGCCCCCCTATCCAAGCCTCAAAGGAGCCCAGCCCCCCAGATCTATGAATCCACCTGACATCTCCAGGCGGATGTTCATTAGGTCGAAACTGTTCCTGGTCCCCAGCCCTGCTGCTCCCACGTCGTCTCCATGTCTGCAGATGGCAGTTCCATCCTTCCATGTTGGGGACAGATATCTTGATGTTATCCTTGACTTCTTGCTTGCTCACTCCATAACCAATCTATTAGGAAGTCCTGTCGCCTCTGCCTTCAAAAGTCTATCTTAAATCTGCGCACTTCTCCCCCCACCTCTGCCTCTCCTTGACGCAGCCCTAGGATCTCCCACCTGGACCAGCTCAGTCTCCTCCATCCAGGCCCTCGGCTCCAGTCCTCACCGGCGCCCCCCCGTCTGTCCTCCCCGAAGCAGCCACCAGGGGGGCGCCTGTGAGCACCTGAGTCACGCCCTGCCTCTCCTCTGCCCACAGCCCTCCAGGGTCCCACCTTCCTGGGGGTAAAAGCCCAAGTCCTTCCCGCGGCCCACAAGGCCCTGCACGGCCTGCCCCGTCCCCTCCCTGCCCTCCCCTCCTCCCTCTCTCCGCCTCGCTCACTCTGCCCCAGACACACTGTCCTCTTCGCTGATCTTCCACCATGCCAGGCATGGCTCTGCCTCAGAGTCTTTGCACTGGCTGAGCCCTTTACCTAGAACCCTCTTTTCCCTGGATGTCACCTCCTTTCCACTCACAGCGAGTGGGGGTGGGATAAGTTAGCAGGGGGCTAACTTTCAGGCATCACAGGCCCTGTAGACCTGGTAGAGATATTGGTCTCTATCCCAAAGGCAATAGGGAGCCATGGAGTGTTTTATAGGAGGGAGAGGTGAGACAATCACATCTGCATCTTTTAGTTTCCCTCTGGCTGTTGTGTGAAGAGCAAACTGCCCACTATGTAAATAGAGGAGGCTTGTGCCGGCTCCCAGGCGGGCAATGGTGTGGCTTAGATGAGGCCAGGGCCCCCCAGAATTCCCCTTGGGAGAATCTGGGGTCTGCCTTGATTGTGCTATGTCCCCCAGAGCTCAGTACAGGACCTGGCATACAGCAGGTGCTCAATAAAAGTCTGAGGAAGGAACGAAAGAAGGAAGGAATGTCCCATGCCCAGAACCCTGGCTTGGAGACATCTGACATTGCATTGGGACCTCACAGCAAAGCCGCGAGGAGGACATCATTGGATCCATTGTACAGATGGGGAAATTGAGAGTCAAAGAAAGAAATATGCCTGAGCAAACCCCAGGTCAAGGCCTCTGGTGGTAATGGAAGGTTTCCAGGGGGAGGTGGCATTTGAGTGGGGCCTGGAAAGACAGGGATGAAGGTCAAGGGCCAGAGGAGGGCACTCTTGGCTACAGGAAAGGCATGAGCGAGCGTCACGTCGTGCGATGGTAGGAGGATGAAATCCAGCTGGAAACCTGATGGAGAGATTGTGCAGGGCTGGAGGTCGGGTAAAAAGGTCCTGAGCTGGGAAGGTCTGTCCGGTGCAGAGAAAAGAGCTTCCGTATCTGCCCCGCGCCCAGACTGGGGAGTCACCCCCTCCCCTTGAGTGTGGGAGGGGCCTGCGACTTGCTCTAACCAATGGAATATGCGAAGGTGATGGCGTCACTCCCACGGTTAGGTTACTTTTTCCTCCCTTGTGGTTTTTCCAATTGTAGTTAAATACATGTAGCATAAAATTTACCATTTTAACCATTTTAGGAGTACAGCTCAATGACATTAAGTACATTCATATAATTTATAATATAAGCATTTAATGCTATGATTTTTCTCCTAAGCACTGTTTTAGCTACATCTCACAAATTTTCATTTTCATTTTCATTGAATAAAAAGTATTTTCTCATGGCTCTTCCATAAAGGTTAGTAAGAAGTTTATGGTTTAATCTCCAAATCTTTGGAGATTTTTTTCACATAGCTTTCTGATTTTTTTTCGCGTAGTTACTGATATCTAGTTTAATTTTGTTACATACTTTGGATGATTTGACTTTTCTTAAATTTAAGGTTCGTTTTATGACCTACCTCGGTGCGTATGATTAAAGAATATGGTCTGTCTTGTTGAAGGTCCCATGTTAACTTGAAAAGGATGTATATTCTGCTGTTGTTGGGTGGAGTGTTCTAGAAATGCCATTTCAAGTTGGTTGATAATGTTATCAAGGTCTTCTAGTTCTTTGCAGATTTTCTGTCTACTTTTTCCACCAACTGCTGAGAGCATAGTTTGAAGCCTCCAAGTATAATTGTAGATCTGTCACTTTTCCTTTCATCTTTATCAGCTTTTGTTTTGTGCGTCTTGACTGTATATTGTTGGATTGTTTGCTGGTTGTATGTGGTGAGATGCATACACATTCAAGATGGGTAAATTGGCCCTTTTATCATATACGTCCCTTGCTATGATGTCTGCTTTGTCTGCTTTTAAAATTTTATTTATTTATTTATTTTATTTTTGGCTGCACGCGGGCTTCCTCTAGTTTCGGTGAGCGGGGGCTACTCTTCGTTGCAGTGCGCAGGCTTCTCATTGCAGTGGCTTCTCTTGTTGCAGAGCACGGGCTCTAGGCACGCGGGCTTCAGTAGTTGTGGCACACGGGCTCAGTAGTTGTGGTGCACGGGTTTAGTTGCTCCGTGACATGTGGGATCTTCCCGAAACAGGGCTCGAACCCGTGTCCCCTGCATTGGCAGGCGGGTTCTTAACCACTGCGCCACCAGGGAAGCCCCCCAGTATATTTTAAATGACTATTTTCTTGGTATATTTCCCCCGTCCTTTTAGTCTTATCTATGTCTTTGTATTTAAAATGGGTGTCTTGCTAATCATGAATTTCCTCAGCTTTTGTTTGCTGGAAAAGCCTTTATTTCTCCTCCATATTCAAATGATATTTTCACTGGGTATAAGCTTCTGGATGGATAGTCTTTTCCTATCAGCACTTTAAAGACATCCTTTTTTTTTCACAGTTAAGTCTGTGATCATTCTTGTCTTTGCCCCTCTGTAAGCCATGTGTCTTTTTCTCCTCAGCTGCCTTCAAGAATTTCTCTTCATTTTCAAATTTCTGCGTTTTGAGTATGACATGTCTGGCTATGTATTTGTGGGAATATTTATTCCGTTTGGTATTTTCTGAGCTTCTTGGAACTGTAATTCGGTGTCTTAAATTTTGGAAAATTATTGGGCCATTCTCTCTCTCTCTGTCTCTGTCTCTCTCTCTTTTAAGTCAATTGAGGGAATCCCCTGGTGGTCCAGTGGTTAGGACTCTGAGCTTCCAATGCTGGGCCATTCTCTCTCAAAATATCCTTCTGCCCACTTTTCCTTGTCCTTCTGAGATTCCAGTTACACATCTGTTAGATCATTTGATCTTGTCCTATGGCCTTTGGGGGCTCCCAACCTGTCTACAACACCTCTTTAATGCTTGATCATCTTTTTAGGAAAGACAGAACAGGCTTCAGGCTTGTTTTCTGCTTAGAGTTGGATAGGACTGGGGAGGATTTTTATTGTATTTATCTTTTCAGCTGACCTTGACTGGTGGCAGCCTGTAGTGGTGAGTTGTACTTTTCTCTTTAAACACATCCAAGTCTTTTTCTAGAAATGGTCGGATGGGAAGAAAAATGTTCGATAATACTCGGACACAGACAAAAGGGGGTGGGTGGTCTGTGAGTGGCAGGAGGTTGAGGGGGGCTTTCCTACCTAACCTCCTCTTTTGGCAGCTGGGGAAACTGAGGTTCAGAGTGGCCCTGGGCCCTCTGTCCTTGGGATTGGGGGGTGGGAAGTGGGGGAGGTGCTGCCACTGAGGGTTTGGGCATCCAGCTGGCCCGCAGGGGTCTCAGTTTCCTTGGATGGAGATGTAGCTCATGAGCCAGGCCCCTCAACCGGATGTGGGGGGCGGGGGGAGGGGTGCCCAGCAGCCTCACCAGCTCCCCTGTCGCACAGGGCATGGCTGGGTCTCTAGGCCTTTCTTGTTCTGTCTCTCTGTCTGTCTCTCTGTGTCTCTCTTTGTCTCAGCCCCTCTGTTTCTCCCTGGCTCTCCCTGTTAAGTCTCCTTCCCTCGCCCTTCCCGTTTGAAAGCCACCTCCTACATCTGCCTTCCGCCAGGGGGCTCTGACCCACTGTCTGAACGGCTGGCCCCCACTGCACATCTGTGGGGGTAACGGTCTCCTACGATCACAAGGTAGTGAGGCAAATTATAGTTACGGGGCGGGGGCCTCCATGCGGGTGAACCGCGTCCGCTGGGCTGGGCCCTGCCGGCCTCCGCTGGGCAAGCTGGCCGAGGCGTGGCCCCACTTGGGGCCACAAGAGCCATGCCCGGCCCCTTGCCCCTCCCCACCCCCCTTGCCAGGCCTGCAGCTTTTGTGCCAAGAGGAAAATGCCTTTGGGGAGAGTCAACAGGAAATGCCAATGTTTGCAAAACCCTGACCCGCTCATTCATTCATTTCAACAAATAGATTACCGAGAGCCTACTCTGTGCCAGGCACTGTTCCGGACACTGTGGCCAAAGCCGTGAAGAAGACAGACAAAAGCTGACATCCCCCCCCCTCCAGCTGGGGGCCACAGACAATCAATAAGTAAAGTGATTAAGGGAAATAAAGCTGGGAGGGGGCTGCATGTGCGTGGTGGCAAGCACTATTAAGCAGGGGGCTGGGCGGGCGCCTTAGGAGGTGTCATCTGAGCTGAGACCCGAAGGAGGCGAGGGTGGAAGCTGGGTAGGTGTTCGGCATCCTCCCCAAATCACAGAAGTGAGTTCTACTTACTGTGTGTCCCTGGGTTCGTGACTAAACTTCTCGGAGCCTCCGTTTTCCTGTCTGTACTGACCTTAAACGGCTTCTGGCGTGTAGTAGGTGGTCAAGAAACAGTTGCTGTTAATAACAGTGATCTGAATAATCAAATCTGATCCACACCCTTGCGCTTGGTCAGGGATCGGTGGAGCCTGTTGTGTGTGGGAGTCCCAGCTAGGGCTCAGACCCAGGTCCTGTCCTCTGGGAGTCCCCAGGCCAGACACAGAAACTCTCAGTCCCGTGTGCTCAGGGTTGGAACCTAGGGCCAGAGGGTGTGGGTTGCACAATGTCTTTCCAACAAGAAAAAGGTGGCTGAGGGACTTCCCTGGTGGTCCAGTGGTTAAGACTCCGCCCTCCCAATGCAGGGGGCCCCGGGTTTGATCCCTGGTCATGGAACTAGATCTCGCATGCAGCAACTAGAGATCCTGCACGTTGCAACAAAGATCCCGCGTGCAGCAACTAAGACCTGGCTCAGCCAAATAAATAAATAGGTATTAAAAAAAAACAGTGGCTGATAATCCAAGCCTCTCAGGGTGGGAGGTAAGAGCATGTACGTGTAGCCCAGACAGTGGACAGGGCATGGCTGGGTGTCTCTCTGTCTCTCTCACTCACTCTGTCTCTCCATCTCTGTCTCTCTCTCTTAGTGTCTCTGTTGCTCTTTATCTCTGTCTGACTCTATCTCTTACCCTCAGGGACAGGTGGGGAATATTGGGCTGGTTTTGAAGGATGCATAGGAGTCCCCAGGTAACAAAAGGAGGAAGGGTGTGCCGGACAGAGGGGACCAGGAGGAAGCCAGGCCCAGTCTCAGTGGGGGCCTGGGGAGCATGGAGGGTGGTAGGCAGGAAAGAGAACCCGTCAGAGCCATGCTTTAGGAAGAATCCGCCAGGTTGGTGGCAGAGCAGAAGGGGCGGGCCTGGGGCAGCCATTCCCAGCGTGCCACTGTGCTCACTCCCGATGCCACAGGGGTCAGCTTCGGTCCCCATTCATGTCCAGTCCTACTGCCACCATCTCCCATTCCCTCTGTCCACTCCTAATTGGCAGGCTTAAAGCCCAGTGGAAAACCAGATGCCACACGCTCTCCAGCCAGACCTCGCTGCTGCCACTTCAGAGCTCCCAGCAGCTCCTGGCCAGGCCGGGGGGTCCTTCCTGCTGTCCACCTTCAGTCTCTCCTACTGCCAGTGTTGGGCCAGGGCATCAGCCCACACAGAGCAGGGACCAGCCCCTTCTCATCGAGCTTAGGCACACCCTCGGCACTCCATAAATGCACAACAACCATTAGATGATGAGATCAAAAGAATCCCCCTGGCTTGCTTCTGCTCAGAAATTGGGAGAAGGAAGGAAAAAAGTGAGATGATGATCCCACCCCCTTCTATGCGCGTCTGCATTTTGTCTCGTCCCCCATCCCCACCCGTACCACGTCCTCAGTGGTCAGATGACATCTTCAAGACAGGGAGAGTGAAGCCCAGAGAGGCCCAGGGACTGGTCCGAGATCACACAGCCAGGACTCAACAATCCAGGGCCCTCGGATGCCACCCTCTTTGTACACCAAGAGTGCCTCTCTCCCCACCTCTCAAAACGTACCATCTGCTGTGCCTTGGCTTCAGGGCCCCGCCTGGAGTTAATGAGGCCTCGGGGCCTGGGCACCTCCCCAGCCAGCATCCAAGATAGGGGTGGGTGGGAAGGAGGGAGGGAGGGTCGAGGCCCCCCGCTGCACGCACCCCAACTGCCTCCGGCCCCCGAGCTTTCTTCCCTGATGGAGTTGATGGGAAGGCGAATCAGCAAGGGAAGGGGAGGACAAGCCACACGCCTTCCGGGGGTGGGAGGGGGGTATTCCCAATCAGAGGCTCATTCACAAATCCACGTACTGGCCGCTCTCTCTCTCTCACACACACACACACACACACACACACACACACACTCACAGCCTGCGACGGCCTCCTTGGGTTGTGGGTGGCCACTTGCAAGAGACCGGCCTGGTGTGTTTCAGACCAATGCATCTGCATCCCTCCCCCTCTCTCTCAAGCCTGTGATCTCCAGCTCTGAGAGTCCCCGGCACCTTCTTCCGACTCCCCCAGAGAAAGCCCCTCGCTCGGGGCTATGGAAGTCTGGACCCTGGACCTGAACCCTAGGCGGCCGGCCCAGCCTGTGCTCCTGACCGAGTGAGGCAGCTCGGGCTGCCCTTGCCTCCTTCCAAGCATGGAGGTGCCCGGGCCCCTGGTGTCCAGCAAGCCGGGCGAGACCTCGGTCAAATGGCAGCTTTGCTACGACATGACGGCCAAGATGTGGTGGATGGTGAGTGCGAAGGCACCCACCAGTGCCGGGTGCGCCTCGGGTGGAAGTCTTGGGGGGCAGGAGGGACAGCGGGGAGCCAAAGGGCTTCTCGCCCCGTTCTCTGGCCTCTCGAATTCGGGAACGCTTGGACATTTGTGAAGGGGGTTCAGACGTGGTTGGCGGCAGCAGTGACCCCTCCCTGGGCATTTGGAAATGGAGGAGAGGTGGTCAGGAGCGAGGAAACCAAGGCCAGACAATGGAGAGAAAACCATTCCGGAGTCTCCCACCTGGAAGCGTGACCAGGGCTGCCCAGAGGCGGTTAAGAGTCCGAATGTGCCGGTGTCTGTGGCCAGGATGGTGCCGAGGCTGGCCGTCCTCTGGGAAGGTTTGCAGTATGTTAGCTGGATCTGAAACCTTGCAGTAGCCATGACTCTGTTGCCCCAGGGCCTACGATAGGAAGTTCTGAGTAGAGCGAGGTCTGGGGGCTAGGGACGCTGCGTGGGGGGCTCAGGTTAACAGACAGGAGACGGGAGACTGAGCTGCTGTGGGACTCTGGCCACACCTCTGCCTATTTCTGTGCCCCCAGACCCTGGGGAGGGAATGGGCGCCCTGTAGCATCCCACCCTTAAGACTGGGCACCCTTCTGGAAACTTCAAGGGGGATGGCCATGTTCCCTGAGTCGGGACCCAACTGATGGGAGAGAAGACATTCTGGGGCAAGGCAGGCTGTGGCACCTGGGGGCTGGGTGTTTGCTGTCTGAGGCTCTCCAGCCAGCATGAAGCCACAAGCCTGTGCACCATTGTCTGCCCCGCCGTCCATCCATCCCTCTGTCCCTCCAGGAGCTGGCCTGCCACCCGAAGTGGAACTCTGAAATCTTCTACCTACCTATCCAGTTCTAGGTCTGAACCTGGGTGTGCTGTGTGACCTTGGGCCAGTGGCTCGCCCTCTGTGTTCCTCAGGTTCCCCTATCAGGAAAATGGGTTTGGGGCCTAGACGTCTCAGGCTTCTCAGCAAGTGTTCTCCGAGGACAGCTGGGCCTTGGGTGGAAGACCTCCCACGACCCCTCATTACTGCTGCCCCTGGGGTTCAGGTGACTCAGGTGGGTTGGGTGAAGCGGGAGTTATAGAGTATCAAGGTTTTGGGGTCCATGAGGACAGAGATGTTCCCACATCCCTGAGTAGCGTCGCGCGTTGGTTTCATTTTTCATTCCTCATTTAGCCAACATTGACTAAACACCTGCTGTGTCTCCAGTCCTGTTCTCCTGCTGAGGACACAGCAGTGACCCAGACCAAGACCACGGTCCTCTTGGGGCTGATGTTGCAGTGAGGGAGACGGAAAATAAAAGTATCAGTGCACAAAATTGGACTTAATTATGATTGTGGAAGGGGTTCTAAGGAGCTGGGGCCTTTGAGTTAGGCTGGGCAATCTAGGAGGGCTTCACTGAGGAGGTGACATCTCATCTGAGACCTGGCAGATGGATGACAGAATTCATTAGAAGAGAAGGGGGAAGAGCGTCCCCAGCAGGCACAGCCCATGCAAAGGTCCTGGGGCAGGATGGGGCCTGGCGTGTTCGAGGAACAGCCAGGAGGCCCGTGTGTCTGCAGCAGAGTGAGCGAGTGGGGGAGAGGGAGGAGGGGAGGGCAGGGAGGGGACATGGGGCAGGGTCGTGCAGGCCCGTGTGGGCCATGGGGAGGACTCAGGCTTTTACCCTGAGGGAGGTGGGAACGCTGGAGGGCTGTGGGCAGAGGAGGGGCGGGGCCTGTTTTACGTTCTTTCAAGCTCCCTTGGGCTTCTGTGGCGAGAAGGGATAGTCTGAGGCTGACGTGGCAGCTGGTACCAAGGGGAGGACAGGGCAGCATCCAGGCCAGCCATGATGGGGGCCTGGGGGTGGAGGGAAGTGGGTGGGTTTCTGATGAAGAAAGGCAAGAACCTGATGATTAAATTGGAAGCTCAGATAATGGCGTGATTTGCTTAAAGTCACAGGGCAAATGGAGGGCAGGGCTGAGAACTGGAGAAGAGGCCTGGGGCTAGAGGTCAGAGGTGAGAGAGTGATTCCGCATCACCTTTCTCCAGGGTCCTGGGAATGTCGAGCAGTCTGTGACAAGGAGAATTGTTCTGTGCAAACTTGAGGTCTTATCAATAGCGGTAGAAGCCCCAGTACAGAGGAGGTTATGGATCCACTAATCAGCTAAGGACAGGTGTCAAACTGTGGTATATCCAGAAGAGGAAAGAGGTTGGGGTTCAGCAGCCTGTAGAGAAAGATTGAGAGATTCAGGGCTTCAGCCCTAAAAAGATGCCTGGGCAAATTTGGTTAAATTCACCACCTTGCTCTAGGCTCAGTCCCAAGCTGGGTCATCTGGGCCCCCCACCGAAGATCAGCCCCAGCCCCACCCACAGGGAGCCCCCAACACAAGAGCTGAAACAGCCGGACCCAAGACCGTTCTCAAATGTCCCCAGGTGGGGCTGCCCTTGGGCACAGGAAGCTGATGCGGGAGCTGGGGAGGTGGTCTGTGCAACCCCAGAGGGCAGAGCTCAGCCTCCGCAGGGGTCAGTTTAACGTTGGTAAGGACTATCACCCCCCTGGCTGAAAGGTAATGAGGCATCTGTCACAGGAGGCATCCAAGCCCCGCTTGGTGGGAATTCCATCCTTTTAAGTCGAGAGAACCAGGCCATTCTAAAAAGGTCTCTTTATGCTCAGAGCAGCAGAGATCCCCAGGTGGGTGAGGGACCCCCTGGCAGCATTCAAAATGTGGGGCTGGACAGGGAAGTGTGAGTAGGGGCCAAAGATTCCAGCCTCAGCCCCCAAATCCCAGGCAGACTCCCATCTCCTGCAGCCATTGGAGGCACGGCACCCAGGGTCCATGGGACTTTCAGTGCCCTCAGAAATATTTAAATTTATTTATTTGTTTATTTTACAACCAGAAGAACGCAAAATGTGATAATAAGGAATACATAGCAATGCATCTAGCCTGAATTATGTTGACATGTATACCAACGCAAGCAGAAAACATAATTTTTAATAATTTTATTGTTTAGGGAGGAAGGCCAAATGCATCGGGCCCTCAAAAGTCATAATGCAGCTACATTCATTCAGTGTCTGTTCATTCGTGCAAGGAGCAAATTATCTCACTTCTTGGTGCCTCAGTTTCCTCATCTGTAAAATGGGGGAGGGGTGCGTGAAGAATAAAGCCTCTCTCCTACAGGGTCTTTGTGGTATAATCCAGTGAGCCGATGACCATGGAGGTGTCTGGCAAACTGTTAAGGGCTGTGCCCAGGTCAGGAACTGTGTGATACTCACACAGCTAGAGCAGGAGAGATTGTGGTTAGATTCCAGGAGGACTTCCGTGGCCGCTCCACCTATTCAGCGAGTGCCTATTACATGTCAGCTGTGAGCTAGGCTGACCCAGCCCTGCCCTTCTTGGGCTCATGGTCCAGTTGGGGGTTAGGGAGTTAGAGAGAAAATGAATAAACGCATGAGAGAATTCCAAATTGGGAGGAAATCTGCAAAGACATTAAAGGGGCGGGTAATGGGCCTGAGGAGGAAGCCGGGTGGGCAGGGAAGGCCTCTCTGAGTTGCAGCCTGAGTAATCTCAGGGACCAAAGGACTGGAGGTAGTGAGCACAGCCCATGCAAAGGTCCTGGGGCAGGACTGGGCCTGGCGTGTTGGAATAACAGCCAGGAGGCCTGTGTGTCTGGAGCAGAGTGAGCGAGGGGGAGAGAGGGAGGAGGGGAGGGCAGGGAGGGGACGGAGTAGGTCGTGCAGGGCCTTGTGGGCTTGTGGGGAGGACTTGGGGTTTTATTCCAGGGGCACTAGGGAGCCCTGGGAGGGCTGTGAGCAGGAGAGGGCCTCCCCCATCTGCCGAGGGGGTCCCTCTGCCCGTCTGTGAGTGCCACCCGCTGCCTCCCCCGCCGTGTGCCCGGCGCTGGGGTAGGATTTGGGGGGCACATAGTCTCCCCAGCCCCCGGCCCGCGCCCGCCCGGCCGCCGCCCACTCTGCCCACATCTGAGGGACCGAGGAGCCGGACAGTCTGCTGCAAACCACGGAATGTTTCCCGGAGCGCCCGGGCCGGGAATGTCGGCGGTGAGGAGGGGAAGGGCGGGGAGCTCCGGAGAAGAAAGTTGGGGAGACACAGAAAGCAGGGCCAGGGAGGGGGGGTGGGCCCAGGCAGCACAGAGGGCTGAAGGGGTCACCATCATGCCCCCCCACTTTACAGACGGAGAAACAGAGGCACAACCAGTACCTGACCACACCCATCAGCTCCCCACCCCACCCCGGCTCCAGGTCCCAGCACTTTCCTACCTTCTGGAAGTCCTTCCTCTCTTCCATCCTTTCTTCTCCTGGGCAGGCCAACATGGGGTGTTCAGAGCCTCCCCTGGGGGCTCCTGAGGCTGCCCCTCCAAGAGCAGGGTAGAGCTGGGCTGCTGCTCATTCTAGAAGTCAAGAGAAGGAAAAGCCATGGCTCAGAGAGGGACAGTACTTTCCCCAAGGTCACACAGCAAACTACTGTAAATTTGCAGCGCTGAGCCGAGAGCTCAAGATAATAGCCATTTGGAGTCCTCCCAACAAGCCTATGAAGAAGGAACTGCCATGATCACCATCTTACAGATGGGGATACAGGCTCGGAGAGGGACGGTCACTGCATGAGGACGAAGGGATGTGACAGGATAACGCGGTGGTTCAGAGCTTACCCTCAGGATCAGCCTCTGTCTGTCATCCATGATAGACTGCTATTTGGGGAGGTCACTTCACTCAGGTAGTGGGTGTCACACCCCAGCCCCACACAAGCTGATGACAGGGTGCTTCGGTCCACTTTTGCCCCTGGTGGCCTTGAGAGGCTCCGAGAGCCCGAGGCCTAGAGCCAAAGACAGGGTGGCGGTGCCTGGTCTTTGGATGGAAACTCAGGGAGCAGGGAGAGGGCCCTGGCCGGGGGCCGGGGTGGGGCTCCCTGGAGGAAGTGGCATTTCAGCCAAGCCTGGGGGGATGCTAAGGCTTTCAGCTCAGACAGATGGTGGTGAGGGCATTCCTGGCAGAAGGAACTGTGCAGACACAGGTGTGGCGGTGGGAATGTGCTGAGTGTGACAGAGCTAAAGGCAGGAGGAGGTGAGTGAGGTAGCAGAGGGAGGCGAGAGAGAAGTGTGAAGCCAGACCCTGGTGGGAGCTGGGCCTTCCCTCCCGGGCAGCAGGGAGCCATGCTGGGTGAATGAGTAGGGAGGGGCATGGCCAGATCTCAGGCAGCTGTGGGATTGGGAATGGGGGCTGGGAGGGGAGTGAAACGGTGATCCAGATGGTAGAAAAGGAGACCTGAGGATGGATGGGGGAGAGGCCCGAGGGGGAGAATGGGCAGAACGTGAAGACCCACAGGCTGCGGAGAGGGAAAGGGGAGGAGGTGAGGCCGATGCTGCGATCCCAGCCTCAAGGGCGGTGAGCAACGGTGAAATTGTCCCTGAGGTGGGGACATGGGGTGGGGGAGGGGCGGGACCTGAGGTGGGGACATGGGGTGGGGGAGGGGCGGGACCTGAGGTGGGGACATGGGGTGGGGGAGGGGCGGGACCTGAGGTGGGGACATGGGGTGGGGGAGGGGCGGGACCTGAGGTGGGGACGTGGGGTGGGGGAGGCGCGGGACCTGAGGTGGGGACGTGGGGTGGGGGAGGGGCGGGACCTGAGGTGGGGACATGGGGTGGGGGAGGGGCGGGCCCTGAGGTGGGGACATGGGGTGGGGGAGGGGCGGGACCTGAGGTGGGGACATGGGGTGGGGGAGGGGCGGGACCTGAGGTGGGGACATGGGTGGGGGAGGGGCGGGAAGATACTGAGTCTAGGGATCCTAGGGGATGTCCTGGGGGGATGCTGAGTAAGGTGTGGAGAAAACCACTGGGGCCTAAAGTAGTGCATGGTACATCTTACGTGATCAGTAACTGCTCATCCATGGGAGGGAGGGACAGAGGGTCAGGGAGGGATAGATAGAAGGATAGAGGGATGGACGAGTGGGTGGGTAGATGGGTGGATGGATTGTGGATGGATGGGTGGATGGATTGTGGATGGATGGGTGGGTGGGTGGTTGGATGGCTGGATGGGTGGATGGGTGGATGGATAGGTGGGTGGGTGGATGGATGGATGGATTGTGGATGGATGGATAGACAGGTGGATGGATGGGTGGGTGAACATATGGACGATTGGATGGATAAATGGACAGATGGGTGGGTGGAGGCTGAAGACAGAAGTGGCTACCCTGAGTGTGAAGGAAAAAGGGCCCAGCACAGCCTGGTGAGGGCCAGGCCAGTGAGATTTGCAGGGCGGTGGGGGGGGGCGCGGCAGAAACCATGTCAGTTGCCCCATAACTCTCTCGCAGTGAGGCCGCCCCAAGTCCTCTCCTCTGTCCTCACTCTCCATAGACAGCTGTGGGGCTAGATACTCCTCTCCACACACACATGGCTCAGCTCTGGGGGGCCCACCGCAGACAAATCAGTGGAAAATTAAAATAGTGTCTGTGTGCTGGTTATCGGCGGCCTCAGCTGGGCCACTTAATGACCCCTTTCTGGGGATTGTTACCAGCTGGAGGTGGCTGGGGGTGGGCATCAGCGCCGAGCCACCCAATCTGAAAGGGAGAGGGAGGGGGTGGTCCCTGGAAACAGTGCTGCTGGGAGAGGGGAAGGGCCATACGGTGGTCGTGATGGGAATCCAGGAAAAAGATGGTGCTGGGCTCTAGGTATGGACCAGCCTGGGCCCTGCATTCTGGTGGGTCCTCCCTCAGGGCCTCTGCCCTGCAATCCCTCCTGCAGGGGTGCCTGGTAGTTTCAGCTCATCTTTTAAGTCTCAGGCCCAATGTCACCACCTCCTGGAAGCCCTCCCCAGACCAGATCAACTCCTCCAATCATTTACTCTCTGCCCTGCTCACCTGTATGTATAATGTTATCCTCATGGATACACAGGTGTTAAGAGCAAGAACTTCACTTTGCCACTCACCAGCTGTGTGTCCTTGGGTAAGTCACTTCTCTCTCTGTGCCTCATTTTCCTCATCTGTAAAACAGGGATGATAACAACCCCTTCCTCATAGAACTGTTGGGAGGATTCAGTGAGCTATTCAGGGCAAACTGGTAATTACTGAACATTTACTATGTGCTGGGCAATCCCATTTTAGGGATGGGGTCACTGAGGCCCACAGTTAGATAAACTAACCTGATACCGTCATTGTGTTGTGTGCCTGGACCAGAACAATCCCTTCTGCCCTGATTCCCCAGCTCCCACCCTGGTCTCCACAGTCTGTCCTCCCCATTAGGACCACCAGAGGGTGCAGGTGAGCACCTGAGGCAGGTCCTCCTCCCTCCTCTGCCCACAGCCCTCCAGGGCTCCCACCTCCCTGGGGTAAAAGCCCAAGTCCTCCCCACCGCCCACAAGGCCCTGCACGACCCGCCCCGTCCCCTCCCTGCCCTCCCTCCTCCCTCTCTCCCCCTCGCTCACTCTGCTCCAGACACATGGGCCTCCTCGCTGTTCCTCCAAAGGAACCAGGCCTGGTCCTGCCCCAGGGCCTTTGCACGAGCTGTGCCTTCCACCCGAGATGCTGTTCCATATCCTTTGGCCAAACTGGCTTTGTCTCATTCTTCAGTTCTCAGCCCAAATGGCCCTCGGACAGCCCCCCTTCCCAACTAAAGCTGGTCTTTCTGCTGTTCTGTCCTTACCCCTCCCCCATTCTTCTCCGGAATGCAACAAACACAAGTTGCAATTATATTCTGTGTAATTCTGTATCTCCCACTGGACCACAAATGAGAGCAGGGATTCCTGCCCTGGCCTTCTCTGGGCCCCCAGCACTCCACATAGGACATGGCACACAGGAGGCGCCGAATAAATGTTTATTGAAAAATGAACAAAGGAGTAGATAAACATCACACAAATAATGTGCATGACAGAGCAGTCACAAACTCCCATCTCTCAAAGCCCAGCACCTTTATTCGCCCTGCTCTGGCTGACTTGATGATAATTTTAAAAGAGTAGTTCATAGATGCCACTCTTTTTTTTTTTTTTACTTTCCGTTTTTAAGATTCAGTTACATATGAGATAAGACAAATCCAGAGGGCAGAAATAGACCTCGATATATTTGGGGACTTTTCCAATTGGTGGAGAAATGACGGATTCTTCAGTCAATTTTGATCGAAGGACAGCTTTAAGGAAAAAAAACTCCAACATTTTATTTTGGTATAGTTTTAGAGAAAAGTCACAAAGGTAACACAGAGAATTCCCACGTACCCTCACCTGACTGCGCTGATGGGAAAATCTTTCTTAACAGCTGTGCATTTGTCACAACAAAGAAATTAACATCAGGACAGTAGTATTAACTAAACTCCGTCTTTTAACATCACTACCTGAGTTTTACCATTTTTTCTATTAATGCCCTCTTTTTGCTCCAGGATCCCACATGATGTTTAGTCATCATGCCTCCTTAGGCTCCCTGGGCTATGATAATTTCTCCGTCCTTTCTTGTTTATCATGACCTTGACTGTGTCGAGGAGGACTGGCTGGCGTCCTGAGAAGATTCCCTGATCCGGGTTTCTTGCATATTTTCTCATGATTAGACCGGGGTTTTGGGGAGGAAGACACAGAGGTGAAATGCCCTTCTCATTACACCCCATCAGGGGTCCCTGACGTGCACACGACATCACCCTGAGGGTAACCTTTTTTAAAAAATTGAACAGTAGTTGATTTACAATATTGTGTTAGTTTCAGGTGTACAGCAAAGTGATTCAGTTACTTATTTATTCATCTATTCTTTTTCAGATTCTCTTTCGTTATAGTTTATTACAGGGTATTGAATATAGTTCCCTGTGCTATACAGTAAATCCTTGTTGTTTATCTATTTCATATATAGTAGTGTGTATCTGTTAATCCCATACTCGTAATTTATCCCTCCCCTCACCTTTCCCCTTTGGTAACCATAAGTTTGTTTTCTATGTCTGTGAGTCTGTTTCTGTTTTGTAAACAAGTTCATTTGTATTATTTTTTAGATTCCACATGTAAGTGAGATCGTATGGTATTTGTCTTTCTCTGTCTGACTTACTTCACTTAGTATGATAATCTCTAGGTCCATCCATGTTGCTGTAAATTATTTCATTATTTTATGGCTGAGTAATATTCCATTGTACATATATACCACATCTTCTTTATCCATTCCTCTGTCAATTGACATTCAGGTTGTTTCCATGTCTTGGCTATTGTAAATAGCACTGCTATGAACACTGGGGTGCATGTGTCTTTTTAAATTAGAGTTATCTCCGGATATATGCCCAGGAGTGGGATTGCTGGATCATATGGCAACTCTATTTTTAGCTTTTTAAGGAACCTCCATCCCATTTTCCATAGTAGCTGCACCAACTTACATTCCCACCAACAGGGCAGGAGGGTTCCCTTTTCTCCACACCCTCTCCAGCATTTATTATTTGTAGACTTTTTGATGATGGCCATTCTGACCAGTGTGAGGTGATACCTCATTGTAGTTTTGATTTGCATTTCTCTAATAATTAGCAATGTTGAGCATCTTTTTTTTTTGATATTGAGTTGTATGAGCCGTTTGTATATTTTGGAAATTAAGCCCTTGTTGGTCGCATCATTTGCAAATATTTTCTCCCAGTCTATAGGTTGTCTTTTCATTCTGTTTATACCCTGAGGTCAACCTTGATCGTGGTTATGATGGTCCACCAGGTTTCCCCACTGTGAGGCTACGCTTGTCCCCTTTTCATGCTTTGTTCTTTGGAAGCCAGTCACTAAGTCTAGCACCCCTAGACTCGCCTCCAGGAGGGAGGAATAGCTACATGAATTATGTAAAATTCTTCTGCAAGGGAGATTGTTCTCGTCTCCTCCCTTTATTTATTTATTAATTCGTGTATTATGATCAGTATGGACTGATGACATGTTAATGTTAGGTTCTAGTTTATCATCTGATACTGCATTATTCATTTTTTTGCTTTGATTTTTTGGGCTTTGACATTGGAGCTCTTTCAGGTGGCTCCTGTGAGGGGGCAGGACAATTTTTTAAGCCTTGGAGAAGAAAACTTAAATTGCCTCCCTATACTATATCTTTCAGCAATATCCATTACAAATGGGTCAACAGTGAAGCCATAAAAAAATTAAAACACAAAAGTACTAGAAGAAAATATGGGAGAAACTGTTTATAGGATCAGAGTGGAAAGGCCTTTCTAAGCAAGCACAAAGTCCCCTGAAGTCATAAAAGAAATGTTATGTTTTATTACATAAAAAATAAAATTTCATGGAGGGTAAAAAGGCCCCAAAATCAACAACAAATGTGAGAGAAATATTTGCACATACTTGCAAAAGATTTTTGCCAGACAACAAACATGTAAAGAGTGCCTACAAATCAACAAGAAAAGACCAACTGAAAAAAGATGCAAAGGATATGAAAGGACCATCCCAGAAAAGACCTGAAAGAAATAAAAATGGATTCAGAATCTGTGAAAAGATGTTTGACCTTATAGGGTGAGACATTCACAATAAAGCTACAATGGGATTTCTATCGTTTGGATTGCTAAAAAGCTAAAGTTTTCTTGTATGCTGCATTGTAAGTCATGGGGCACTGGTTCTCAACCAGGAGTGATTTTGACCCCAGAGGATACTCTGCGATGTCTTAAGACATTTTTGATTGTCATGACTAAGGGGAGGAGGCTACTAGGATCTAGCGGGAGGAGGTCAGGGGATGGGGTTCAACACCCAACAATGCACAGGATGCCTGCCCCTCCCCCAGCAAAGAATGCTCCAGCCCAAAACGTCAATAAGGAAGCAAGCTCTTTTGTGTATTACTTGGGAGAACATACATTTTTTAGAGGCAATTTGGTATTATAGCATCTGCCAAAGTTTAAAGTGCAAACATCTTTAAAAAAAATTCTTTTTAATTGAAGTATAGTTGATTTACAATGTCGTGTTCGTTTCAGGTGTACAGCAAAGTGATTCAGTTATGTATATATTCTTTTGCAGATTCTTTTTTTTAAATTTATTTTACTCATTTATTTTTGGCTGCGTTGGGTCTTCATTGCTGTGCAAAGGCTTTCTCTAGTTGTGGTGCTCAGGCTTCTCCTTGCGGTTGGCTTATCTTACTGCGGAGCACGGGCTCTAGGTGCGCAGGCTTCAGTAGTTGTGGCTCACGGGCTCAGTAGTTGTGGCTCACCGTCTCTAGAGCACAGGCTCAGTAGTTGTGGTGCACGGGCTTAGCTGCTCTGCGGCTTTTGCGGATTCTTTTTCCTTGTAGGTTATTACAAAATATTGAGTCTAGTTCCCTGTGCTATCCAGTAGGTCCTTGTTGGTTATCTATTTTATACACAGTAGTGTGTATATGGTTTTAAAAAAAATATTTATTTATTTGGTTGCACCAGGTCTTAGTTGCAGCAGGCGGACTCCTTAGTTGTGGCTTGCCAACTCCTCAGTTACGGCATGTGAGCTCTTAGTTGCGGCACACATGTGGAATCTAGTTTCCTGGCCAGGGATCAAACCCGGGCCCCCTGCATTGGGAGTGCAGAGTCTTAACCACTGCACCACCAGGGAAGTCCCTGTAGTGTGTATATGTTAATCACAAACTCATAATTTACCTTCCCCCCCAACCCGGCAAACACCTTTCAACACCACATTTCCAATTCTTGCAATATATCCTCCATGTCTGCAGAGATACGTGTGTGAAGGTATTTGGCACCATATTGTTTGTGGTAACAAACACTGGTAACAACCAAAAGTAGCCTCAAGAGAAGACTAATTTATACAAACCGTGATCAGCAGAAAACAGGATGGTTGTTCCTCAAAAACTTAAACACAGAATCACCATATGACCCAGCAATTCCACTCCTGGGTGCATCCCCATCTGAATCGAAAGCAGAGTCACAAAGAACTATTTGCACACCCCATGTTCATAGCAGCATTATTCACAACAGCCAAAAGGTGGAAGCAACCCAAGTGTCCGTCGACAGATGATGGATAAACAAAATGTGGCCCATCCATACGATGAAATATATTATTCAGTCTTAAAAAGGAAGGAAGTTCTGACATGCTCTCCAACATGGATGAACCTTGAAGACATCACAGTGAATGAAAAAAGCCAGACGCAAAAGGACAAAGTGTCTGATTCCACTCACGTGAGGTCCATAGAGGAGTCAAATCCATAGAGACAGGAAGTAGATGGTGGGGACCAGGGGCTGGGGTGAAGGATGGGGCGTCAGTGTTTAAAGGGAACAGAGTTTCAGTTTGGGAGGATGAGAAAGTTCTGGAGATGGATGGTGGGGATGGTTGTACGACAATGTGAATGTGCTTAATGCCACTGAGCTGTGTACTTAAAAATGGTTAACATGTTAAACTTTATGTTATACATCTTTTACCACAATTTTTTTTTAAAAAAAGTGTGCATCCATGCAGTTGACTTCAGTCCTTAACAAGCTGCTTTGGCTGTTGATGGGCAACCATCTCTTAGGACAAACCAAGTGATAAAGGCTGCAATGCTTATGGGTCCCGCGAGAGGGCAGCACATGACCGGGAGACCCGCCTTAACGCTTTGATACACGTTCGCACGTTACTGAAGGTTTCCTTTCTGTTTCCCACCTTTTTTGTTTTGTTTTCTTTACCTCTGTATTTCTATCCTTTTTTCCTATTACTGTCCCTCCATAGGCAAACGTCTCAAGTGTTCAACGTGTGTCTTTTTTACATCTATGTGTCATTGAAAATGTATTTTGTTAGGTTGCATGTATAGGTAATATGCCTGGAAAGATGATGCATGAGTGACTGTGTGGCTGTGTGCCAATAAAATTTTATTTATAATAGCCAGGGATGGGCTGTGTATTGGTCAGGGCTCTCCAGAGAAGCAGAACCAATAGGGTGTGTGTGTATGTATGTGTGTGTGTGTGTGTGTGTGTATAGACATAGACAGATAGATGCAGAAATAAAGATAATTATTTTAAGGAGTTGTCTCATGCCATGTGGGAGCTGGCAAGTCTGAAATTTGTAGGGTAGGCCAGCATGCTGGAAATTCAGTTATGAGGCAGTGTTGCAGCCTTGAGCCTGAAATCTGTAGGCCAGGCAGGCTGGAGACTCAGGCAGGACTTCTGTGTTACAGTTTCAAGGCAGAATTCCTTCTTTCACCAGGAAACCTCAGTGTTTGCAGTTAAGTCCTTCGACTGATTTGACGCAGCCCGCCCACATCCTGGAGGGCCATGTCCTTCACTTAAAGTCAACTGATGCAAATGTGAACGGCATCTACACAATCCTTGCACAGCAACATTTAGACGAGGGATCACAAAATGTAACCATCCCAGGCTGAATTTGATCCATAGGCCACAGTGTGCCAACACCCATGTCTTAATTTCCTGGGGCTGTTAGAAATGTCACAAATCAGGTGTCTTGAGCCACAGAAATTTGCTGTCTCACAGCTCTAGAGGCTAGAAGTCCAAAATCAAGGTGTCCGCATGGCTGGTTCTTTCTGAGGCCGCGTCAAAGAATCTGTTCCACATCCCCCTCCTTGGCTTGTAGACATCTGTCTTCATGTTCACACGGCCTCTCCCTGGGTGCACATCTCTGCCCAAATTTCCCCTTTTTAGAAGGATACCAGGCATATTGGATTAAGGCCCACCCTAATGACCTCATTTTTAGCTTGATCACCTCTGTAAAGGTCCCATCTCCAAGTACCGTCACATTCTGAGGTCCTGGGTTTCAGGACTCCCGTGTACGCATTTGGGGAGGATACAATTTGACTCGTAGTACCCTGTTATACATGTGGATGGTTCTTTCTCCTTACTGTATACTATTCCACTGTATGAACATGCCTCACTTTTTTTTCATCTGTCCTAGTAAGGATGGGCATTCTGGTTGTTTCTATTTTGGGGTTTTTATGAGTGAAGCTGCTATGGCCGTTCCTGTATGTGCCTTCTGGTGAATAGATGCAGCATTGCTGTTAGGTGTGTACCTACCTGTGTCAACTGATAGTGACAGGATGCTTCCCAGGGGGCTGCCGCAGTCCACACACACACACACACACACACACACACACACACACACACAAGTGGGTTCCCAGCAACCCTCAGCATCATCCGTCTTTCTCATTTTGTCCCTCAGACAGGTGTAAAGTGATACAGCTGTGTTGCTCTGCATTGCTCCTGGGTTGACCACTTCTGCTTCCCTCTGAAAGTCGCCTGTTCACACACGTTGTCCACTTTGCTCTAGGGGTGTCATCTTTTTGTAATGGTTTTGAGGAGCAGGGCCACTGTATTGCACACCTCCAGGGCAAACATTCCCACTGGGTTGTCTTAGAACTCAATTAGACTAGAGTGAGAATGACTTCCCCTGCAATATGCAGCCCTGGGTAGGAGTTCCTTGTATACTCCAGCCATTGGCCCTGCCATTTCTCCTCCTGTCCCATCAGCTCTCTGTTCACTCTGTTCCTAGTGTCCTTGACTGGACAGAAATCTTTAATTTTAATGTCATGGAATTCACACATCCTTTGCCTTCTGGCTTGTGTTTCTGAGGCTTTGTTTAAGAAGTTCTTTCTCACCCCCAGGTCCTAAAGTTCTTTTCCTACATGTTCTTCTATCAATGTTCCTGTTTTTTCTTTCACATTTAGGTCTTTAATCTGGGGGGCATCCATCTGCAGGTGACATCAACCAGGGAACCAGTTTGAGTTTTCTCATGGAGCAAGCCAGTTTTCCTCAATGCTGTTGGTCCAGCCACCCCAGTCTTTTCGTCGTTGGCTTGAGGCATCACCTCTGCAGATATCCGAGGATGCACCTCTGGGCTCTCATATCTCTCTGATGGGCTCTCATATCTCTCTGATGGGCTCATTTGATTATTTTAAACATCTTGCCCCATTGGATGCCGTTGGTGAGGTGTGGACACTTACTCTATTTGACAGTTGGGGAAACTGAGGCTCGGGGAAGGGAAGAGAACTCCCAAAGTCATACTGTGGGAGGATGAGGGTAGAGTCAGGACCGGAAGCTGGGGCAGGTTGAGTGTTTTCATTGGTTCTGTTTATATCCGTTAGTGTAAAGCAGGGGGTCGCAAGTTTTTTCTATAAAGGGGTAGATAATCAATATTTTTAGCTTTGTGGGCCAGTCAGCCTCTGTCATGAGTATTCAACACTGCAGTTCCAGCATAAAAGCAGCCATAGATGACATGTAACTAAATGGGATGGCTGTGTGCCAATAAAACTTTATTTCTAAAAACAAGTGGTGGGCCGGACTTGGCCCCTGGGCTGTAGTCTGCTGACCACTGGCCTAAATGTTTAGCAAACCCTGCTGGGTGTCCAGCTCTGTTCTGGGCACTGGAGATACAGCAGTGACCAAGACAGATGTGCACAAGCACAGAAATGAGGAGGCTATGAAACAAAAAACAGGATGACAGGTGGGTGGCAAGTGGGAGGGGAGAAGGGAGGGAAGGCCTCATAAAGAAAGTGTCCTGAAAGATGAGAAGCCAGCCTTGAAGAAATTGGGGAAAGATGTCCCTGGCCAAGAGCACAACCCATGCAAAGGTCTTGGGGCAGGACTGGGCCTGGAGTGTTGGAGGAACAGCGAGGAGGCCCGTGTGGCTGGAACAGAGTGAGCAATGGGGAGAGAGGGAGGAGGGGAGAGCAGGGAGGGGACGGGGCAGGTCGTGCAGGGCCTTGTGGGCTGTGGGGAGGACAGTGGGATTTTATTCTTAGGGTGATGGGAACCATGGAGAAATCGAGGGCCTTTTTACAGATGGGATAGGGTAGGGGCAGGAGTGAAATCCAGGAAACCAGAAAGGAGTTGCAGCAGCCCCCGTTGGGCAAATGGCTTCACCTTCCAGATTCTCAGTTTCCCCATCTGTAAAATGGCACCCATGAAACCCACTTACTCCACAGCAAAGCAAGAGCCCACGGTATGTTCACACGCGCAGGTCTTGGAGTTGGATGAAGATCCGAGGTCTAACTTGAGCTGCTAGAAACCACCTAGGCCTGGTCAGTGCCCCCCACACAGTAGGCCCGCAGGGATGCTACAGGGTGTGAGCACTGGAGGAAACTGGGTAAATGCCCAATTTCAGGAAGATAGAGGCACGGAATGGGGGTGCAGAGCAGAGGGTGAAGGGTTGAAGCCGTGCCCTGCTTGGCAAGTCCTCGGGGGCAGAACCCCTCCTGTCCTCTCCCATTTCACTCTCCCTGGGTCTGTGCCAGTCACGGGGTGGGGGGTTCCCCAGAACTTCCTAGTAGATTCAGTTACTATGATGGGTGTGGTTCCTGAAAAGGCTGGGGACTGGTGGTAGGGATGGGAGGGAGTGGATCATGGGGTAAGCCAGCACAGGGACCACCCTGTGGGACGGCCTGGGCCATATAAGGAGGCTCTACTGCCCCCTCCCTGCCTCCGGGGACATCAGACACCTGCAAGGGGCAGCGGGCAGCCAGCCCGGGAGTTGGGAGGAGTGGGAATTCCAGCCTGTCCCTCATCCAGTCCAGTTACTGCTGCCAGCCGAGGCCCTGACCTTTCTCCCAGATCCCGGAGCTGAGTAATCGTTACGGGAAAAATAAGTCAGGCAGCTGAGTGGCTGCAGCGCATCCTCCCGGGGTTGGGGTCACTCTGGGTCCCCAGTCTGGTTGCTGGAGACCAGGGTACCATGGCCATGATGTGTACCGGGTCAAGGTTCCTCCTCCCCTCCCCCTGCACTCTCTACCCCCTACTGTGCCCACACTGCCCCCAACACAGGTTCCCCACCGCCCCGAAGTGACACTGCCCACCCCTCTCACAGCTCCCTGCAAGGTCTGACAAGTGGGTGCAGAAAAAGGCCCAGGCATCCCTGGCTGCCCCAAGCATTCTCGAGTCTTGGTCCCGCAGACGCCTGGATCCAGGAGGAGCAGGGCAGCAACTTGGCTGGGAGTCTTGGACATCAAAGGGAGCTGGATTTGAACTTCAGCTCTGTCATTTCTTTGCAGGGTGACCTTGAGCGGGTGAGCTTGAGCAGTTGACCCTCCCTTTCTGAGCCTCAGTTTCCACCTCCGGGAAATGGGAACAATAAAACAGCCCTTCCTGGTTTTGTGAGGCTCCCGAGGGATGCCCATGTGAACATCCCAGACAGAGCATGGTCCTGAGCGGCTATACAGTACACACGAAGAGCTCCCCAAATGTGTGCAGGGTGCTTCCCGGGTGCTGGGTCCCTGTGGAGCTGGAATTCCAGGGAGAGAGACAGACCACAAAGGAAGAAGAACAGTGTTGAGGGACACTGAGTGCCATAAGGAAAACAGAAATGATCGTTAGACTTTACTATTGTTTCAACTGGCGTTGTTGATAGCCAATGGATAGTGTGGATAGCCCATGTTCCACACAAGGCCTCCCAAGGCCTGGGATTATTTAGTGCCAACTGTGTACCATGCTCCAATCGCGGCTTAACCCTGCAAAACCCATTTCCCAGAAGAGAGTGTGAGGTCTCGGGTTTGTCCAAGGTCATGAGCCAGTTGTGCAGGCAGGGCCTGGGAGCGGACCTGCCGGGCGGCACACTTCCTGGACCTGCCTCCCCTCCTTGGGCAGAGTTGGCATCCTCCCAACTGTACCGGCCCCACCAGCCCTGAGCTTCCCCCAGCAGGGGTCCAGGAGGGCTGGACTGGGGAGGGGTGTGGCCAGGGCGGACACTGGGGCAGGGCAGAGAGGGAGCAGGGTGCTGCCAATGACCCCCAGGGCTGCCTGGGAAACGCCAACGCCTAATCCTGGCTCCAGAGGACACGTTGTACTAGAGATTATATAAACCAACCTCTCCATTCGTTGGCTTAATTCTTTCAGGCTTTTCCCCTCATCTGTCATTCTTTAATCGCCCTGTTAACGGAGCTCCCGGTCAGGCCTCTCTCTGCAGCCCGAACCCCAGCCACTCCCGTCTCTCTCTGTGAAGATCCAAGTGGGGGCCTCTGCCACCCCCCAAGGCCAGGTCGAGGTGTTGGAAGGGGTGCTGGGAGGAGGGGTGGGCATAGCGGATGCAGCGTGTCTGAGAGACGGGAGCATAGGGCCCAGAGCAAGGGCACCCAAGTCAGGCTCTGACCCCACTCTCAGTTTCCTCCTCCAGAAAGTAGGGGGCCCGACCTCCAGGTTGCGGAGAAGGCCACGAAAGGAGCGAGCACATAGTAGGTGGTCAGTTAACGCGGGCCGGTCACCATTCTGATGAACCAAGAGGTGGGATGCCCAACCCCACCATGGGGCAGTGGGTACAGGACAGCCCGGGACTGGCCCTGGGACCCCATCCGCATGACCCTGGTGACCCTCGCCAAGACTCGGTGCGTCCCTCTGTGAAGTGGGGAGGCCACCTCCCCTCAGCTAAGCCTGTCAAGAGAGTAAATCCTGAGAGTTCTCATCATAAGGAAAATTTTTTTTTCTATTTCTTTAATTTTGTATCTACATGGAATGATGGATAAATGTATGGTGGTCATCTGAAAAATTAAAATAATTAAAAAGCCTCTTATCCTTGAGAAAAAAGAAAGTTAGAACCTAAAAATAAGTAAATAAATAAATACATAAGCCAGGCCCATTGCAGTTGGGCGAACTGAGGCTGGGTTCCCCTGTGCGTCCGGGACAGGGCTGGGAGTTGGCGCCCGGTGGAGGGGAGGCTAAGATGGAGAACTGAGCTGAGGGCATCAGTCCCCATGGCCCGATTCCAAGTCATGGCCACCCCTGCTCTGAACCTCTGTTTCCCTCCTCCAACAGATGGGCCGGGTGGGTGGCGATGTCAGGTTGCCCGCCCTCCCCACCCTGCCACTCTGCCCCTTTACGTAACCCAGCAACACAGCCGGAAATCACAGTGCCAACGACTCTCTCCCTCTGTAACCGACTTCCTGTGGTTATGGCCCACCTTGGATGCCAGCCGCCCTCTCCCCACCGCGCCCCCACCCCGGGCCGCAGAGCCAGGGAGTCCAGTCCTTATCCGAGGCTCCCACTCCCAGGAAGCCAACCCCCTCAAGTGGTATGTCTACCTGGGTGACCATGGCTGCCAGGGGCCATCACCAGGCTCCTTCTGCTGCTCGCCTGGGAAATCGCTTACTGGCTGCCTCCTAACCCACAGCTGGAGGTCAGAGGGCAAAGGGCAAAGGCCAAGGAGCTCCCTTTTCAGATCTAGAGGAGCAGGAGTTGCCTCCTGATTTCTGGAAGGGAAAGAAACCTCCCATTTGGCAGGACTTTTCTGAGCTGCTGGCAGGATGCGGGAGGGAGCCCCCATGGTGGGAAGAGGAGACCCCAGCCCTGCTCAAGGGACATGAGGGGGCATCTGTGGGGACACTCCTACAGCCAGCAGGGCAGCCTGCAAATAATGGCAACCACGGCCATCATATGACTGTGCCCATTTTACAGATGGGCAAACTGAGGCAAGGATGCCTCCTGCCTGAGGCCACGCCATCTGTGAGCAGCAATGCTAGGGTCTGAGCCTCCAAAGGCCTGACTGCTGGGGCCTGCCGGGTGGGGGTGAGGGGAGGAGGTCTCCTGGGCTCTCTGGGGCTGGAAATCGCAGTGCCACTCCCGCTCCCATTGTTGCACGGAACTGGATGGTCTCTTCCCTGCAGTGGCCCCTGCCAGGCACGTCAGTGAGTTCCTCTGGGACAGATGGGGAAAATGAGGCCCAGAAACTGGAAGCAACTTGTCCTGAGTTCCCACGCGACAGTGGGAGATGCCTAAGCTGGGCAGTACTGGGGGCCAGGTGGGCAGTGTCCCCACGCCTGCCCTGGATGGCTCAGCAACTCCCACCCCGTGAGATCCGGCCTCAGTTTCTCCAACTGAAGGAGAGATGCCAGAGAGACACGAGCAGGACCTCGGAGGCTGGGCCCGGGGCCGGCGTGTGTGGGCAGGTTTCGGAGTTCCAGGCGGTGCCCGAGCCTACACCCAGGTGCCCGCGCCAGGCCCTCCGGCAAAGGCTCTGGGTGGAGGCCTTCCCCGATCGCCTCCGTGGAGGGCTGGGCTTGACTGCGGCCGCCACATTCCATGGTCTTCTCGCTGTCCCCAAACATGGCAAGCTGCCTCTCCAAGTCACCGGGCAAGCATGTGGCAAAAGCAGGATTCCAACCCAGCTCAGCCCAACTCCAGAGCCAAGGCGTCTGGAGAATTTCAAAGCATTCAGGGATTCAGCTCGCCGGCCAGCCAGGAGTCCCCCTGCCCACAGGCGAGGGCTCACATCTTCTGGAGCCACATTTTCCCTGTCTCGTCCGGAAGGGTCATCATTCACCTGCTCTTTGCTCTGCTCCACTTTCAAGGGCGTGAAATGTGTCCAGAGGGGGAGAAATTCAGGTTAAATTTCCTGTTCCCCGGGTCTCCAAACCCAGGAAGTGCTACCAGGTGTCTAGCCCCAGTCTCTCTTGCTGCTTTGCTTCCCTTCCCTGCTGTTTGGAGGGCTGCAGAGATGAGCCCAGAGAAGCCGGGGGCGGCGGGGGTGTGTGTGTGCTGCACCCTGAGCAGGTCGACAGCAGCACCTCCCACATTCTGGGAGGGTTGGGGTGAAGGGCTAGGGAGGGCCCAGGTCAGCAGGAACAGGGGTGCAAGTCTGAGGTGACCTGGGAACTTGTATGTCACATGGGGCCACAGAGTCCTGAAACGGAGCTGCTCTTCTCTGGGCCTCAATTTCCCCATCTGTAAAGTGGGGGCAATAGCACTACACCCCCTCATAGGGCGGCTTTGAGAATCCCTGCATTGAGTGTGTAAAAGATTTAGCACAGGGTCGGGCCCCCAGCAGGCACTGGTTGATATCGGCTATTGATGCTCCTATTATGATACCAGTGAGCGAGTCTGTCTACACTGCAGGCAGCGGTGCTACCCAAAGCATTTAACGAGTAGCAGAGCCCAGGCTGACTAATAAGAATAGATTTCAGCTATGGACGCTGGGAACCGACCTCTGGATAGGTGAAGAGGAGGCTCTGTGTCCCAGGGAAGCGACCATGGTGGGGGGCGGGGGGTGAGCTGGACCACAGGCCCGCAAATTGTGCGTTCTTATGGAGCCCAGGGCAGCCTGGGGAAGCAGGCACAGTGGTCACAGGGCAGAGGACAGAGAGCCCAGGACAGGACCAGGGCAGTGAGGAGGCGGAGGGAGCCTGAGCTGGTCTCGGGCTCAGTGTGTGATTGTGGGTAGGTGCCTCGGTTTGCACTCCTGTGAAATGGGTTGAGGAGAAATGGGCCCGTCGATGGGGGATGTGTGTACCAGATGGAGTCACATGTAGAAGAGGCATGGGAGGTACCTGGCACAGAGTAGGTGCTCGATAAACCTGTCGTGCTTTTGTTGTCCGTGCCTCCCATAGCTGTCAGAAGGATCAGTGAAGTCCACCCTGTAAGGGCCTGGGCTGCGGCAGCAGGCAAATACATGCTTGTTGGGTAAATCGTGACGTTCAGGCAGCCTCTTTCTCGCACACAATGTTTTTCAGTTTCCAAAACACCTAGACCTCTCCTGCAGAGATTCTACCCCCGTGGACCCTGTGGGTATTTGGGGCCACATCATTCTCTGTGGGACTGTCCTGGGCACTGTGGGCGATGGGCAGCCTCCCTCTCCCCCGACCCGTCATGACAACCACAAATGTCTTCAGACGTGGTCCAGTATCCCCTGGGGGGCAGAACCGCCCCCTTGAGAACCTCCATGGCTTCATTAGCACCCTCACGTTCAGAGGTCTCCTTTAGCAGAAGAGAGAATTCAGGCTCAGAGAGGGCGCACAGCACATCAGGGTGGAGCCAGCCCCTGCTGCTGCCCCAGGCGCCCGCGCTGCGCAGGACTCTGGTCCCACCTGGGGAGAGGTGGGCAGTCAACGCCACCGGCCATGCCAGGGTTCCAGGAACTGGCAGAAGGAGCCCAAGACATGCCACAGTTGCAAAATCTAAGGGCGGCATGCCGGCATGCCTGGGCAGTGCCACTGCCTCGGCCCCGTGGGCACCGCCAGGAAAGAAAAAGCAACTCAGAACTGGGCACCAGCACAAACGGTGGAAACCGAGGCATTGGGATGAGGCGGTGGGGGAGGGGCGGGGAGAAGAAGGACCCAATCAGAGACTGTGCCTTGCTATGTGGCCTATCAGGACACAGCTGGGTACGTGCTGACCAATGAGAATGCCACAAAGAGTCAGGCCCCATCTCCAAGCGAAGCCCATTGGCCCAATGAAGGGGTGTGGGGTGGGTCCATTTGGTCCCCCAAATCTAGCACTCTGGGTCCCTTACAGACATCCCTTTGCTGGTGCTTCTTAATTTGGGGACCTCAGGGTTGGTTTGAGGGAGCTTCTTGCTCAGATATGTGCCCCAGGGCTGTTATCACCTTACCAAAGCCAGAATTATACCTAAAATTTCAGTAAGTCATTCACTAAACACTTATTGATCAATTGCCACGTGCTGGGCAGTGAGCAGGTGAAGATGAGCAAGGCAGATGCGGAGGAAAAGCCACACTGAAGGAGAGGAGTCTGGGAAGAGGAACAGCCCGTGCAAAGGCCCTGGGGCAGGACCGGGCCTGGCATGTTGGAGGAACAGCCGGGAGGTCCATGTGTCTGGAGCAGAGTGAGCAAGGGGGAGAGAGGGAGGAGGGGAGGGCAGGGAGGGGACGGGGCAGGTCGTGCAGGGCCTTGTGGGCCGCGGGGAGGACTTTAGTCATCCTGAGGGCAACGGAGCCCTGGAGGTCTTTAGACAGTGGGATAATGTGTTGGGCCACCGAAGGACTGGGATTTGGGGTTCAGTCCTTCCTTTCTCTGGGCCATAATCTCCTCATTCATCAAATTGGGGAGTGATAATACCTACCTAGGGAGCTGATGTGACGGTAAAGGAAGGTTCCAGCAAGGTAGCTGGTACATGATGGGTACACAGCCTTCACCTGATCCAGCCCAGCCCCCATTACCACCCACCTGAACCAGCACATCCCCTCATCCCGGTTTCCAGCTCCCACCCGTGCCCTCAGTCTGTCCTCCGTGTAGTAGCCAGGGGGCCCCTGTGAGCACCTGAGTCAGGCCCTGCCCCTCCTCTGCCCACAGCCCTCCAGGGCCCCCACCTCCCTCCCAGTAAAGATCCAAGTCCTCCTGGGACACACAAGGCCCTGCACGACCTGCCCTGTCCCCTCCCGGCCCTCCCCTCCTCCCTCTCCCCCCCATCGCTCACTCTGTTCCAGACACACGGGCCCCCCCGCTGTTCCTCCACTGCACAAGGCATGGCCCTGCCCAGGGCCTTTGCACGTGCTGTGCCCTTTGGAGCGCTCTCCCCCCAGACACCTACATGGCTCCCCCTCCACCTCCTTTAGGTCCCAGCTTATTATATTGCACCCCCAAGCTTGACCCCCCCACTTCCCCTCCCTCTCTCTCCCTTTCTTTATTTTTCTCCGTGTTGCTCATCACCACCTGACGTCTCCCTCCACATCTGGCTCCCTATCTGTCTCCCCCACTGCACCATCAGCTCCATGAGGGCAGGAATTTTGCCTTTTTTGTTCCCTATGGCAACCTCAGTGAGTGTCCAGAACAGTGCCTGGCACAAGAAGGTGCTCTATAAATGTTAACGGATGAATTAATGAAAGAAGACTTTAATTATCTTTACCCGGCCCTCCCTGAACTGTTCCAGCTCAGCCCCTGTCCATCCCCTCCAGCCCACCCCTTCCCCACCACCCCCAGCCCTGGGGGCGCCCCCGGGGTTCGCTGGGCCGAGAGAGGGAACAGCAGGTGTGGTGAGAAGTACCAGGCAGGGGCCCCCCAGCGCTCCAGAGTCTGGACAGGGCCCCCCATGCGCTGGCAGCAGGGCAGCCCCCTCCAACAGCCGTCAGCCACTTCCGCTGTCCGCAGGATTTGCTTTTTGAATTAGAGGAGGGGGAGTAATCGGGGCGGACCGTGTTTGTGTTTGTGGGAAGGCTTCGTGGCCTGGCGGCCTGGCGCGGCCTTGCTAGGCGGCTGGCTGGGACTCACTTCTGGCCCGATTCCCGGGAGGGAACCGAGGAAACGGGTCCATGTGGGTGTGTGCAGACGTGTGTAGGGGTCTCGACCCCCCATCCGGCCCAGAAGCCCAGCTTGGCTCATCTTGGGGGTCGCCGAGGCCTGGGCAAGCCGTCCGCTCCTGTATTTGGGCCCAGGGTCCCTGCCCTGCAGCTCCAGAATCTCTGCCAGCCAAACCCTGGTGCTGAGGTTTTCGAAGATGAACAGATGGTCTCAGGCCTGGCGGGGAGTGGGGTGCTGGGCTGAGCCTTGGAGGGGCACCGCAGCCCCCCTGGAGGCATCAGCGGTGCAGGGAGTGCCTCTGCGTCCGGGGTTTGGGGGGTGCCATCCTCGGAGGGTCCCCTGGTTTGGCCACGTCATGGTTGGCAGAAGACAGCCTTGTGGGGAGGGCGGAGGCCTGGGCCCGCTGCCATGTCAAATTCCTCCGGGCAGCCGTTGCGGGGTGGGGGGAGGGAGAGGTTTTTTTGTTTTTTGTTTTTTTTTCCAACAGAATCCAAAGGAGGAGAGAGAGCTTTTGGCAGGAGAAAGGCATTGGAGCTAAGCCTGGGCCCGGCTCACTCTGAATCACGCTCCTGGCCTTGCGCTTGGCAGCTGGAGGGGGCTGGCGGGAAGGGACAATGGCACTTATCCTCTGCCTGCACCACCTTCTCAGAAAAGGGGGTGGCCTCCTCGAAGGACAGCAGACCTGGCCCTCCTTCAACCAACCCCCAACCCCGGCTGCTGTCCCATCTCCCACTAACTGCTCAACGGGCTTTGCTGCTTCCACACCTTTACTTAGGCTGTTCCTTCTGCCTGGTTGCCCTTCCCATCCATCTCAGGGTCTCCCCAGGCCACCTCGGATCTGGTCTTCCGTCCCCCTGGGCCTAGAGGCCTGAGGTTGGAGCCTGAGGCCCCCCAAAAATTTTTTTAAATCAGTAATACCAATCCTGACTTTATTTACACGTGACATTTTGTTTGTCACAGATTTTCAGCAGATGCTTTAACAGATTAGTTGTCTTGATGACTGAGCTTTTGGTGCCCCCTTAAATATTGCACCCCTCTATAAGTGCCTCTACTGGTCTCACCCACGTTTCAGCCCTGGGGATCTAGTTTGTGCCAGGCTGAAACCAAGGCCTGGGGATGGAGACAAGGCAAAGAATACAAAGGTCAGGCGTCTGGCCCCCATCACTGGAGACACACACTGAACAGGAGAGAGCTAGCGATAACGGAAAAGCGCCAGCACTGAGAGGCCCACTGGTCACTCAGTTTACCCGCCGTGTGACCCTGGGTAAGTCATTTCCTTCCCTGGGCCTGAATGAGGCCTCTTCTATCACACAATCTAATAAGGGTTTTCCTGCCGACCCCGAGGGCTGTTTGTGCATGAAATGGCATAATAGCCGGAGATGGCTGCCTACACAATGTAAGCTGTTATTAGGGCTTCAGGGCCACCCTTGGGCCTCAATTTCCTCATCTATAAAATGGGCGTAATGATACCTGCTATGGCTAACCTCCCAGGGCCCTGGAGGATTCAAAGGGGAATAATGATGCTTTGCAGAGGGACCTCGTGAAGGCTGAGAAAGTGGGGACAATCGCTTCTGTTGGGAAGTCTGGACCCCTCGCCCCTCCATTAGAATAACACCTCCTGCAGAAACATTGAAAAGGCGTACTGGCTGTGTGACCTTGGGCAACTCCCTCAACCTCTCTGGGCCTCAGCATCCTCATCTATACCATGGGAATGATGACAGTACCTTCCACTCGGAGCTGTAACAATGAGTTAATGCAGAGATCAGCAAACCACATCCCAGGGCCTAGATTTTTCTGTTCAGCCATCGAGCTAAGAATGTTTAAATGGTTGAAAGAAATCATAAAGAATAATATTTTGTGACAATTATGTGAAATTCTCATTTTGGTGTTTGTCAATAAAGTTTTATTGGCACCCAGCTATGCCCATCCGTTGACACGTTGTCCAACGCAGCTTTTGAGCTACAAGGGCAGAGCTGAGTGGGTGCAACAGAGACCCTCTGGCCCGCAAGGCTGAAAAGAGTCATTCTCTGGCTCTCTGCTGAAAAAGTTTGCAAGCCCTGGCTTCCTTTGAACTTCAGTGGGCACAAAATGAGCTTGGTCCAGGTGTGTCCACTACTGTTATTAAATCTGGGCTATTTTTCCCCTGTCGATGTCTAATCTCCAGCTTTTTCCCCACACCACTGAGGATTCTTGAAAGTCTGCCTTACTCCCCCATCCTGTGCCATCTCCTCCACAATCCCCTGCGGCTGGGCACTTAGGTTGTTCCTATTTGCTGAGGCAGAGCTGCAGTGGACAGCCTCGTGTCTCAAGCTAGTTTGCCTTTATGCAACAAACGCCCTCCATCATACACTGGGTGCTAGGTCCTGTTCTAGGCACTTGGCAAATATCAACTTATTTCATCCTTGGTATGACTACTGTGTTCCCCTCCCCCATTTTACAGATGGGCAAACTGAGGCTCAGCAAATTGAGGTGACTTGCCCAGGGTCACACTGCTGGGATTTGAACCCAGGCTGGGTGACTCCTGTCTGTGCCTTGGGCCGCTCTCCTCGTTCCTTGAGGTAGAGACCCAGAAGCCCAGTCCTTGCAGCAGAGGGAGACAAGGATTCAAAGACTCCATTGGTTCACTGGCAAACTGTCCTCACTGGATATATTTGAAGATCACTTAGGGCCAACGTGGCGTTTGATGCTTGAGCCCCACCTAAGGCCTCCCGAAGGCAGGCCCTGGACTCTGAGATCAGCCAGGAGAACTGGCCATTTCTTCCAGGACAGGGAAGTGACAACCCTGGGGTAGAATCCAGGTGTGGATTTGGGGGTCCCGCCCCAAACCAGTAGCTGCTTTTCCCTTGGGCCTGGGAAGGGGGGCGGGGCCAGCAGGGCTCTGCAGAATCCAGCAAGCTTTGGATTTATCCCTCACCTTCCCCGCTCCCCCACCCCCGCTGCCATCTGATTGGCATCTCCCCATCACTCACCAGGTCTGCAATGATGCATCTGCTCCCGTGTTTGTTCAGTCTTGGCCACCGGATGTGGGGCAACTGCAATTCCCCATCCCTTTGGAGGGCGTGTCAGATGGTGCAACCACTTTGGAAAATAGTTTGGCAGGTTCTTAAAAAGTTAAACACACACCTACCACCGTGGGATCCAGCTTCTACTCCTAAGTCTTTTGTCTAAGAGAAATGAAAGCCTATGGCCATGAAAGAGTTTGACATAAATGCACTTAGCATACGACTCATTCCACTGCCAGACATTTACCACCACGAGGAACAAAAGCAAATGTTCATAGGAAGGCTTGTGCACGGAGGTTCATAGCAGCTTTATTTGTAACAGTCCGGAACTGGAAACAACTCAGATGTCCCTCAGCAGGTGAACGGATACAAAGTTAACACATCCAGACAAGGGAATACTAGCCAGTGGTAAAAAGTCATAAGCTATTGGTACATGGAACAATGTGGATGAGCTGCAAAATAATTATGCTGAGTGAAAGAAGCCAGACACAAAAGAATGTTATTGACACTTGACCACGCCCATTGGTTTACTTACTGTCTGTGTCTGCTTTTGTGCTAGAGACAGAGCTGAGTAGTAAGTGACTTTGGGTAGTCAGTAAGTCAGTCTCTGGGCCTCAGTTCCCACATCTGTAAAAATGGGGCTAAGCGTATCACCTACGCACAGGTGTGGGTATCTGTGTGGCTTTCTTCATGTTCTTATGTAAATGTTGGACGCGTGTCTTTATCATTCAGCGATTTGGGTTTTCTTTTTTTTTTCCTCTGCATAATAACGGATCTTGGAGATTAGCTCATATCAGTGCTGTGGCTGAGGAACGCTGGTGCGTGTGTGTGATTCTTTTAAATATACATTTAACGTATACACATATTATATAATGTACAAATATAAATTATATAATATTTAATAATTATACATGTGTTCATAATATATACTACATAATACATGTTGAGTACACATAAATTTTATGTGATTCATTTTTATACGTATATAAAGACTGAAGATACACACACATACGATTCTTTTTAAAAATGGGATTTTAAACAGGCGTTGTCCCTCTGAGACTTTCACTTATTCAACAAATATGTATTGAGCATCTACTATGTACCAGGCACTGTTCTCAGTGCCAGGGACACAGCTGTGAACCATACAGACAGCCTCCCCTCCCCTGACATGGAGCTGACAGTGTTCCCAGAACATCCTAATTTTGAGTTCGTGATTTAGCTGTTTATTTGGGATTTAGATGCTGGCATGAGTTTAATCCCAGTCTGACTCACGACTTGCACTTATCATTGTTCCATTTATTAGTAAATTTAAACGTTTGCTAATAGAATAAATACCCAAATCCTCAAAATAAATACCACCAGGGTAAACAGAACTTTCACAATAACTCACACCTCAAAGTGCTTCTTCCCCATCCTACTTTCTGGGCTCCTCTCCCCAAAGTTAACCATACTCCTGAATCCTCTCTTTTCTTGAAAATAATTGTATCTCGAATATGTATTTCCCCAAAATGTCGTCTGATTTTAGCTACTCTGAATTCATAGAGAGGGACCCGTGCCGCGTCTACTATCTGGGAGTTTTTTGCTCCGCTCCACGTAGTGTTGCCAAGTCTAGCCCTGCTGTGTGCCTGTGGCTGAGAGCACCCCTGTGGCTGCTGATTAATATGCCACCGGATGAATTTCCCACAGTGCACTTCTCCATTCTCTCAGCGATGAGCACATTTGGGTTGTTTCTGGGTGCCCGCCTTCTTCACAGTGCAGTAATGATGATCTTGTGGCATGTTTCCTGGGGCAAAAAGCCAGGGTTTCTTGTGGATATGTATCTGGGCGAGGAAAGGCTATGTTATGTGGCACACGAACGTTCAGTGTTGTCATTAATATCAGTCTGTTTTCCAAAGTGGTTGCAGTGTGGAAGAGCCCTGTGTACCCACAGCCTCTCCATCATTTGGTATTGTTGGACGTTTTCAATTTGGGGCGATGATAACGGGGCCTTGATGTGGCTTTGTCATGCATTTCCTTGATCCTTAAAGAGGCTGGACATGTCTTCATGCACTTATTGCACACTTTCTTTTGGGGTAACTGCCTTTTTCATACTGAAACTTCTTTTTTTAAAATTTATTTTTATTTATTTATTTATCTATGGCTGTGTTGGGTCTTCGTTTCTGTGCGAGGGCTTTCTCTAGTTGCGGCGAGCGGGGGCCATTCTTCATCGCGGTGCGCGGGCCTCTCACTGTCACGGCCTCTCTTGTTGCGGAGCACAAGCTCCAGACGCGCAGGCTCAGCACTTGTGGCTCACGGGCCCAGTTGCTCTGCAGCATGTGGGATCTTCCCGGACCAGGGCTCGAACCTGTGTCCCCTGCATTGGCAGGCAGATTCCCAACCACTGCGCCACCAAGGGAAGCCCTGAAACTTCTTTTTAAAGGATTGTATCATCCCATCAGAAGGCTATACCATTATTTATAGCATGCATTCTCAGCAGGGACAAAAATAAGTCCTGGGGGTGGGGGATGAAAAAAAATCTTACTCTTTTAATGTACAAAACGCAGATATACATTCAGTATATAAACAAATATTCAGTATATCTGGGTATTAAAATTTCATAAGGGATGATTAGGAAAAAAATGTCTAAAACAAGTGGGGGGGGATAATGAAAAAAAGGCTGAGAAACACTGATTTATAGCAATTGTCACAAGTCTATGGCGACGAGGGGCATACGTACCTTTTCCCAAGTTCAGGATAGACTCCTGGAAATTGGACCATAAGGTTTGAACTTGGCTTAGGCCTCTGCCATGCCTGCCAAACTGCCTTCCCAGTTCATATACACATTTACCTCCAGGCAATTTAGGAAAATGCCTGTCTTACCACATCCTCACCAGCAC
The DNA here is from genome assembly GCF_059928025.1 of Delphinapterus leucas. NCBI lineage: Eukaryota > Metazoa > Chordata > Mammalia > Artiodactyla > Monodontidae > Delphinapterus > Delphinapterus leucas. The sequence goes on from NW_028322234.1 coordinate 17,010,939, forward strand.
TGGGTTTTATCAACTTAGAAATCGTTACTGATTTCGATGGGTGCCAAAGCATGGTAGGTTCTCATTGTTCATTATCCTTTCTTTGGTCTATGTAAGCCTGGACATTTTTTACGTGTTTACTAATCAGTCTGTCTTTCGGGAACGTTCTAGGGTGGAAGAAATGGAAGCCAACACATCTGGAAGAAAGGGGATCTTTTATATACAGTGGCAGTAACTTAGCAGAGTTGTGTCCTATAGTTATACAGAAAGCAGAACTTGTAAGTGATGAACTTGGATATTTAGCAGAGGGGACTTTCCAAGTCAAGTGTCGAAGGTGCAGCCCCGTTTCTTCTCGCTGCTTATAGCAAAATGTGAGAGGAAAGAGATAGATAGAGGGAAGAACTGTTAAGCAAAAAGGAACCAGGACTTGGTAATTTGGGAGATTCTCGCAAAAGAAGCCAAAATCAGGAGATTCACTGTCAGGAAAGTGTCCTCCGGACCATCAATCATCACTTACCGACTGGGTAAAATTGGGCAAGAGGCTAAACCAATCTGAGCCTCAGTTTCCTCATCTGTGAAATGGGGATACAAAGGTAATAGCAATCAACTACGTGCCAATAAAAATTAAAAAAAAAAAAAAGGTAATAGCACCACCCACCTCATGGGGCTGCTATGAGGGTAAATGCATAGCCTCGTGTAAAGCATTTAACTCTATGCCTGCAGGCCCAGGGGTGGCCTTGTGGGGAAAATGATGGGTGGGGGACAGCTTCTGTGCCCCTGCTACTGCCATCTGGACCCGAATCCCTGCCTGGCTGACATCAGTCCACCCCCCCTCCTCGCCTCTTCTCCCAGGTACCTAATTCCCTGAGGTAGGGGAGGAGCTGAGGGTTCAAGCTGGGGATTAACAGAGGCAGTTTAGAGTCGAGCTGAGAGCAGGGGGTCTCTATCCTCTTCACCCTTTCTTCTCCGGAGCCAGAGCCGGTGTATCCACCCTGGCTCCTTTTGGCTTCAGGTTTGTGAGAGGGGAGGCCACCTCCAGAACCTCACCCCCTCACCTGCAAAGCACCCTGGAAGAGCCGTTAGGATTAGGACCCTTGGGCTTCTGACGTGTTGGTTGAGGAGCTCCCCCTCTCTGGGCCTCACTTTTCTCGTCTTAAAAATGGGGAAAGGAATGTGCAGATGAAGCCGGAAAACGCTCCCTGGACGCCTGAGATATTGGCTACATACTGAACACCTACTGTGTAGGCAGAGCTGCTGTTAACCACCGTTTGCTTGAGATTTTCCGGCCCCTGGGGTGCCCAACAACGCACAGAATTAACTTCCAGAAGACCCCAGAGTCAGCCATGGCTCCAGAAGGGCGGGCCAGGGCCTGATTCTGTTCCCGGGGTGCTGCCTGCCCCCGCCCGAAACCCTGGCGTCCTCCCTGGGGAAGCTGAGAACCACCTCCCCAAAGGGGTCCCTGAATACTGGAGCCCCAGTTGGGGGGAAGTGAGGTCGCAGGCAGGGGGAAACCCAGACAGAAGGACGGCAGCAGAACCTCCTCCACCCCACCAGGTCGCGGCAAGCCCCCCTCCCGTCGTCCCCCAGTTGCGCCAGACGCAGAGCCTGAGAGGGGGCGGGGAGAAGGGGGCGGTGCCTACTCTGCGGCTGCCGGGGGAGGGGGGACTGCGGGAGAGCGCGTGGTGGGGGGCGGGGGCGCTGCGGCACGGCTTCCCAGCCCGCAGCAGCCCGCGCAGCAGGGGCGGGGGCGCTGACCCTCCACGGCCCGGCCCCTCCCCCCGCTGCGGAGGCTTCTCCCTTAATCTCGACCCGGGGAGGGGGCGCCCGCTCCCCCCCACACCTACCGAGCCGCCGCGCGCGCTCCCCGCCCCCCGCCCCGCCTGGAGCCCCTGCGGGACCCCAGGGAACCCCTGCCCCCAAGGTCTGTCACCCTCAGTGTCCTAGTCTCTGTCTGTGTCCCCATCTGTCCCGTCTCCCCGCTGTGCGTGTTTGTGTCTGTGTATCCGGGACACCTGCACTCAGGGGCAAGGGTGGCTGCTGCGATGGCCTGGGGGAGGGGTCCTGGGGGGGTCGGCGTGTGGCTCAGTCCGCGGTCTGAAATGTCTTTCTACGATTGTCAATCTGTGTGCTTGTCTGAGTGACACCCTGCTGGCTGTGAGTCTGTGTATGTGACAGCGTGGAGGCTGTGGGTGTCTGGGTGACACCCCAAAGGCTGTGAGCATGTGGGTTCCCGTGTGTCTGTCTGGGTGACACCGCAGGTTGTGAGTGTGAGTCTGTTCGTGGCATCCTGCAGGAGGTGTGCGTCCAAGAACCGCAACGGCTGTGAGCGTGGGCCCCGGTGTATCTAGGTGACACCCGCAGACTGTGTGTGCCTGTAACACGCCGCAGGCGCGTCGGTGTGTGTTCTGTGTCGGTGTCGAAGTCGAGGAGGCCCGGGCCGCGAGTGTCCCCAGCTGTCTGCGTATGTGTGTGTGTGTGTGTGTGTGTGTGAGCGCGCGCGCGCCGTGAAGGTGGATCCGCTCCCTCCGCAGCGAGCCCGACCCGGGCCCCACGACCCGCCGCCGCGGCCGTTCGCCTGGCCTCCCCTCGCGCGGGCCCGGCCGGGGATGGAGCCGCAGCCAGAGCCGCCGGAGCCGGGGCCGGGTCGCGGAGCGGCCTGAGGCGCGGGCGGCGCGCGGGACCGGGGGGAGGGCGGGCCGAGGGGAGGGTCCTGGGCCGGGGGGGCGGGCACGGCGCGCCCCCTCCCTCGCGCGCTCGCTCCCTCCCCCGCGCGCCCTCCCTCGCCGCCTCCTCCCGCCGCCTCCGGCCCCCCCTCGCCGGGGACCGAGCGCGCTCGCTCCGGCGCCGGCCTCGCCTCCTCGCAGCAGCGCCATGGTACGTCGCCGCCCCCACTTTCGTTTTCGCCCGGGGAGTTTTTGGGGTGGTGCGTGGGCTCCGGGCGAAAGTTGAGAGGTCTGGGGGGGCAGGGGGCGGGGGCCGCCCGGGGGAGGGGCTCGATGCGGGGACCCCCCACACACCCGCCGCCCCGGGACCCCCGCCCGCCAACCCAACACCCCCGCGGCTGGGGGCGGAGCTGGCGCGCGGGGCGCAGCGGGGGACCCCAAGTGGGGGGGCCCCTCGCGGGCACCAAGGAGTTGGAGGGGAGGGCGGGGCTCCCGGGAGAGGGTCCCCCACAGGCCAGGCCTCCGCCCCCTCCCTGGCCCGGCGGGAGAAGGTAGGCGGGAGGGCGCGGCTCCGGGCGCAAGACCCCCAAGCGCGCAGCCGGCTGGGAAGCCGGGCCCAGGGAGGGGGCGCCCGACGGGGCCGTGCGGGGCGGGGGTCGCGGCGGCCCCCGCGGGCTGCCCCGGCCCGGGCGAGCGCGGCGCGCCAGCTAGCGGAAAATGGCCGCTGCGGAGAGGGGCGGAGAGCGCGCAGCGGCCGCCGCCGGGCGCCTTGAACTTGGAGCCGGGAGGGCGGCCGCTCTCGGCGCCGCGCAGGGGCAGCCACCCGGCCGGCCCTAGCGCCGCCTGAGCCCCGCCCCTCGGCCGACCCCAGCCCCGCCGCGGTCCCAGCCGGGAGGGGTCACCGGGTCTACGCCGGGCGCGCCCCAGGCCCGCGAGCGCCGGTAGCTGCACTTGAGGGTTCCGGTGTCCGGTCCGCCGGTGTCAGTGGCATCTTCACTCGAGGGGTGCGTTTGGAGGCCCCTGTGCTCTCAAACGAGTCAGCACGGGAATCCGGGGGTGCATTCGCGGGTCTGTGCAGCTAGGTGGTCCCATGCCTGTCTGTGGGTCCGTGGGTCCCCGGGCGTGGGGTCCTCTCCTTTATGTATCTGTGTGTCTGCACATCCACGTGGCTGTGTGTGTGTGTTGTGTTGCGTGTTGTTAGAGCATTGTGCGGCTATGGGACAGTGTGTGTGTGTGTGTTAGGGTAACTGGGCGACTGTGCCACGGGTCCCCGTGGGGCGGTGTTGTGAAGCCGTGTGGCTGAGTTGGATGTCCCGGGGGACGTGATGTCCCTGGATGACCATGGGGGTGTCCACGTATGAGTGTGTGGAGGTTAGGGGATTGCCAGTGAGTGGGGAACTGTGTCGCGTGGCTGCGTCTCAGGGGACAGTTGGGTGTCGCTGTGTGCGTTTGACGCGCTGAGTGACTATTCCTGGGGATGGGTCTACACTCTCCCCCCCCCGCCCATTTCCTTTTCTCCTGTAACCCGGGCTGCCGGATGGGGAACGGGTGCTTCCTCCACCGCGCCAAAGCTCTGTCCTCTCCTCTCACTCCCTACCCCGTCCGCTTCAATTACCCCTGCCTCGGGGTCCCCTATCTGCACGGCCCCAGGTGGTCCCAGCTTGAGGTTCGGGCGCGAGGTGGCGCCGGGACGCGATCACTCGGCGCCGATGTCTCCCGCCAGGGGCTGCGCGTGCGCGTGGCCCAGAGGGGGGCGGGGCGGCGGGGGGGGTCCCCCCTCCCCCCCAGAGGAGGTCTCGAGGGATGGATGGTTACCGAAGCGCGTGGGTTAAGTCTGGACCAGGGGGGTGGCCAAGGAGACCCCCTCGCCCGGATGGGCAGGGAGACGCGTCCCCAGCCCTACCTCCCAGCGCTTGCCCGGGACCGGGCCAGACCCCTGGCGGGCACACAGGGTTGTTTTCTCCCCTCCAGGGGAATCCCCGTCGCGCCCCCATCCCCACCCCAGGGCGCTTTATATAATTTTCTAAATATAAAAGCCCCAAGGCCAGGTGGGAGTCTCTGCTTTCAACTTTCAACCTGCATTCCCTTTTGGGGGGCTGTTTGGGAAGAGGAGAAAAGGGGTCCCACGTTGACACAGGGATGCATCCATAAGCAACACTCAGGGATCCAAGCTCAGGTAAGATCACCCATCCTCACGCCCCGCCGTTCCCCGTGCTCACCCTGCCCTACACCCACTGCCAGTGCTCAGACGCAGCGCTCCCCACCCCACGCCCGGGCACTGCCCTCCACCACACTGGCCTCCATCCCCACCTGTCACCTGGTGCACAGTCAGCAGCACACGCTCCTGACACGCTCTTACAGCTATCTGTTCACAGCCACACGTGTACAGAATTCTGCCCCCACACAGGTGCACACACAGCCACACACAGCGGCACGCAGACACTCGTAAACAGGCACCTGCGTTTGTGGGAGGGGGAGGAGCCAAGCCCATCGCGCCCTCCCCCCACCTCCACGTCCGAGCCAGGTCCCTGCAGGATCTGGAGAGCAAAGACCCCAGCTGTGGGCGCATTTGGGGGGAGGACAACCATGAGGGGGGAGCAGGAATGCGGGTGCTGTGTGTCACCGGGTGTGTGTGTGTGTGTGTGTGCCAGTGTATAAATAGTGGGAGGGGTTCTGTCCATGGGTTCGTGTGCTTGTAAGTGTATACTTGTGTTCTGGCGTGTGTGTGTTATTGTGGCTGGTTGCACATGTGTTGTGTTTGGGCTGTGCATGACCTCGTGTGGGTCTGTGTGTCTCTGTGTGAGTCTGCATGAGTCTGTGTGTGTCCCCTCGGGTCTGGGTGTCTGTATCTGCTGGAGTCTGTGTGACGTGTGAGAATCTGTGTGTCTCCGTGTGGTGTGTTTCTGTGTGTCTTTGTGTCTCTTCGTGGCATGTTGTGTGTGTGTGTCTCTGTGTTGTGCCTGTACCAGCCCATACGTCATACCCCGTTACTTCTCAAGGCAGAGGACCTTAACATCCCCTTTTGGAGGCTCAATTTCTCATCTGTAAAATGGGAACACACAGGATGCCCCACAAGGTTGCGGGAGGGGTGGCAATGTCAGCCGTGCTTTCACAGGTCCTGGCCCCCTGGCTGTGTCCTCTATTCGCTGGGTACGGCCGCTGTGGAGTTCCCCGGTGGTCTCAGGCTTTGATCATCCCTCCCTGAGCTGCTCTCACTTTTGAAAGTGCTGCTGTGAATTCCACTCACATGTTTTAAGTTTGCTTTTTAATAACATGAGCGACTCATGAACATCTAAAGAGGATGCAAAAGTACCCAGAGTAAAAATCAAACCTTCCTCATCACCCCCACCCCGCTGGGACCCCCTACTCCAGAAAAGCCCTATTTCATCCAGCTTTGTCTGAGCAACTCCACATGTAACAGATACACATTCTTATAAAGGATACACATATATTCTTATAAAGGATATATGTATATTCTTTTTTTTAAAAATCCCAAATGAGATCTTGAGTCTACTTGCTGAGTCTACAGCAATGGTTCTTAACTGGGGTGGTTCTGTCCCAGGGGATACTGAGTAATGTCCGGGGACACCTGTGATTGTCACACTGGGGGGCTCCTGGCATCCAGGGGGTGGGGGCCAGGGATGCTGCTCCACCCCACAGTGCCCAAGATGGCCCCACCAGGGATGGTCCATAATGCTGAGGGGGGAGGAGTCCTGCACTGCAGCATGCTTTCCCCTGTGCGTTTCTTGGAGGCATCTCCATGTGGGGGTCCCTTGTTCTTTTGTGGAGCTCCATAGTATTCCAGCCTGTGCCCCCGGGTGGCACTGCTGAACTGGTCCCCACGGATGGACACGGTGGCTGGCTCCAAATTGTTGGCATTCGTGTTATAGGGTGACAGTCAACACCCTTATGCGTCCGTATCTGGGACAATCCCAGATCCAGTCCGTATCTGAGCCTAAGAGTGAGTGATGGGGAGAGTGCCTTTTTAAACCAAAATGAGCTAAACTGTGCGCCAAAGTGCCAGAAGCTAAATCATGTGGCCCCTTTCTGGGATGTTATACACACAGGTCCAATCCAGCAATTGCTTTGTTTAGAAAACACTAGGTGCGGTCCAAACACTGGCTGGTTTACCCACAACAGCCCAGAGGGGTAGAAACTATTACCGTCCCATTTCACAGAGCGGGAAGCTGAGGCACAGGGAGTTTTAGCTACTGGAGGGAGAAGACAGAGACCCAGGCTGCAACCCTGCACTGCAACTGGCCTGCTTTGGACCTACTGTGTACACTGTAGGGACTGCTCCTGCTAAACTGGATGATATATATATATATATGTAACGCTTCACTGATGTTTGTGAACTGGCACCTGCCACCACTAATATAGTAACTCAGTCTTCCCACACGTTATCTTAAGGATTCCCATCTGCCCAGACTTCCAAAATGCGAGATGCGTCTATTGTTGCCATTTTACAGATGTGGAAACTGAGGTTCAGAGAGAGAGAGAGAAAGAGAGAGAGAGTCTGTGGTCTCCAAACTGTGCCTTCCAGAGTAACCTAAACTGCCTTGGGAAGGCTGCCCGTCGGGCAGGCGTGGGGGCAGTCTGGGGGTCACTGCCACCTGGGAGAATGCTCCGAAGCCAACGTGTACTTGGAAATGTCTGTGAATTGGGGATTCTGCCCTCCAGGTGTTCATGGCGTCTTTTTAAATAATAAAATATTGCTTTATGTTACCTCGGCATTTGGATTCCTAGACACCTGCCTCTCCCTTTCTTTCTGGGGTTTAAATGCCCCCCATGGCTGCACAGTGGGTTTTTTTAAAAAACCATTTGTGAAGTGCTATTTGAATGACCGTCACTCACGTGCAGGGGGAGCCGGCGGGACGGAGGGCATATGTGTCCTGTATGAATCCTGCCCACTTCTGGTCCAGCTCCAGGGCCCCAGGTCAGTAGCATCCGTTCCTGGGGCGTCGGTTTCCTCCCCTGTAACACGGGAGAATAACAGAGTTGCTGGCGTCTTCCATGCCCCTGGGCATGGGGCAGCTGCCCGAAGTTGGCGAGAGGTTATCATTTGTACTCGGGACACACGGGGCAAAATGGCCAAGCTTTCTAAGAATGTCTCTGTGCATATTTGACGGAAAGTCAAGGCGCTAAGTGCCAGTATTCTTATGCTGATCAACTGCATGGGGTGGGCACTGTTCGTCCACTTCACAGGGGAGGACACCAATGGGGGAGCATGCTGGTCTGCTAGGTGGCCCGAGGCCTCTGAGCGAGCCTGGGAGGATTCTTGGAGTGAACTGGGGGAGGGGTGAGGCTAGTTGTCAGCGGCAGGTCTGTGCCCATCTATTCCAGAGGGAGAACAACCAAGCTTGCAGAGTGTGGGCCCTGGGGCCAGGTAGCCGGGCTCCAAGCCACTCCGCATGCCTCAGTTTCTGGATCCATGAAATGGGCACACTGCGGGGGTGGGCAGTAGGAATTACCAGACACTCGGGAAGAGGCTGCGAGGTTTTATCTGGCCAGCCTAAGGTACTGCCTGGACACCTTACTCCTGGGGTACGGGGGCGACATATGGGGGAGGCCGAAGCCCCCCAACTCCCAGTTCCCCTTTGATGCTGGCTGAGGAGGAGACAGCAGATTTCTGGAGGCTCCCCTGTTGTTTGAGGCACTTCTGGCCACGGAAGGGCAGTTGTAGCCAAGCTCCTCTGCTTGGGAACTGCAGCCCCTGTCTGGCTCTCGGGAGGAGCAGGGGGAGAGGATGCCGTGGGACCCCTTCTCCCGCCAAGCACCCCGGGTTGTACATCTTTAAGGGGAAAGAGGCGCGCTCGCGCCGGGCCTCTGCACACGTCACTTCTTCGTTCTTTCCCAACCCCCCCACCCCCACCCCGCTCCTTTCTCCAACTTCCCGGCTCGCTCGGGGCGGGTTGGGGGGGGTTCTTCAGAGTCCACCTATGGACCCCAAATGTCCTGCAGCAACCCACCGCCTGCCCACTCGACTCGGGCTGGCGGTCCAGGGGGACCCGCTGTGGTCGGGGTGTGCGTGGGCCCGTGGGTCCCCGTCCGGTGGCCCGGCCCAGGGCGGCTGGAAATTCGTAATAATAAGCAACGATGGGGGTTCAGGAGGCATGGAGAGGGGGAGCGGCTTTCGTTCCTCGCTCGCGCTCTTTTTTCCCTCGTTTCTTTGAAAGTTGGATGTTGAGAAGTGGGAGGTTCGGGGTGGGAGGGGAGAGAAATTGGGGGAGGGAGATAGGAGGTTGCCAGAGGGAGGAGAGACAGAGACGCAGAGAGAGACAGAGACAGAGGAGGAGGTGGGGGGGGGACAGGAAAGGAGAGAGAGACAGAGAGAGGGAGAGAGAGAGGGAGTCGGGCGCAGGAGGGAGGGAGAGCGCGGGAGGGAGGAGGGAGGGAGACCGAGGGAGGAGGCGGCGAGGAGCGCGCCGGCCGCGGCCGCGGGGGGGGGGGGGTTTGGAAAAATGACTCAGTAAGTTCAGCGCGCCCGCTCCGGCCGGCCCTGCGCCTCCCGCCGCGCCCGGGATGTATTCGTCCCCGCTCTGCCTGACCCAGGTACGCCCCCCGCCCGGCCCCCGGCCCGCGCCCCACTGTGCCCCGGCCCCGCGTCCCCCGCAGCCCGGCCCCGGAGTTTGGAAGCCCGAGGAGGCGGGACGAAAAAGGCGCGCGTCCCTCCCGCCGCCGCGGCCGGGATGCCCCCGCCGCCGGCCGGGGTCCGGTGGGGGGTTGGGCTGGGCCGGCGACACCTCCCCCCCACCCGGGACCCTCACCGGGGACTCCTGCCCCGCCCCCCGCGACCTCTCCCCCTGGCTCGCCCTACAGCCTTGCCCTCCCCGGACGCAGGACGCGCTCCCCCACCCCAGCCAGGAAGGTCGGGGGGCGCCCGGGAGAAGGCCAAAGGTGGGGCTCTGCGCGAGCCCCAGGCCTCGACCCAGGCCTGCCCCTAGGAGGAATCGAGGGAGTCCTGGTTGGACCCTGGATGCCCGGGGACTCTTGAGACGAGGACCCCTCTGATGCGTTCCCCGGACCCCCCCCCCCACGCTTGTGCGCCGCCACCCAGGCCCTGGACAGCCTTTCCCCCCATTATTGGCCCACGTGTGCGCGGAGGGGGAGGGGGCCCGCAAAGTTGGAGGCGCCAGCAGTGGGGGGAGGGGGGCCCCGACGTCCCGGCTCGGTCTCCCTCTCCCCCGCTCCCCCCGTCCGTCAACCCCATCCCCATATTTTCGCCGCATCGATTGTGAGTTATTGAGCCGCCGCCGCCGGGAGGAGCCGGGAGGCCTGGCGTTCCGGGGTCTGGTCCGGGCACTGCGGCGCTGCGGACGCCCTCGCCAGCCCGGCACCTGCCCCTGCCCCCGCCCGCTGCCTCTCACCCCTGGCCGAGCTCCCAGACTGCCCGGGGCTCGGCCCTTGTGCAATGACCTAGGGGATGTGTGGGAAGGGGGCGACTGCCCCTGTCCGGGGTCGCCCCTGGGGGACCCCTTCCCTCCCCCAGCTCCATGGCAGGGAGGGGGGGCACCCTCCCAGGTCTACTGGTTCCACCCTCCAGCTCTGCCCCCACCCCGGGTCTTTGTGTGTCCTTAGGCCATTGGGGTCCCGGCCTCAGTTTCCCCTGAAGTGACACGGAGCTAAGGCAGGTTTCGGAGAGGGGCAGTGTGGCCTCCAAGCTGTGAAGTGTGGGGCATAGGGAGGTGGGAGTCAAGCCGGTGGCTGAGTGTCCTGAGGACCACGGTACAGAGAACACGTGGATGCCAGTCTCCAATGGGGGTCCCCCATTCATGATCCGAGGGTGCCCCTCACTCATGGCAGGTTCCCTCTCACCCGCCCCCTCCAGCTCCTCCAGTTTCTGGCTCCCCATGGGGGAATGTAAGGGTTGGTGCTTAGGGGGTCTCAGGGCCTGTCCTACCCATCAACCCCGGGGTGACCTTGGGCACGTCCCTGCCCCTCTCCAGACCTTCCTTCCCCTCCAGAGCAACTTTGGGGGTCCCCCGACGCAGTCATCACTGGCCCCCCTCTGCCTCTTGTCGCCCGAAGCTCCCCAAGGGCCACGAGGGTCCTAGTCAGGGTTGCCCGGTGACCTTGGGCCTCCCAGTCTCTGGGCTTAGGGGGTGGCCTGGGTGGCCCCGGGGTGCCCCCGCCTCCTCCACCCTTTCCTCGTGCTCGCTCCCGGAGCCGCCCAAGGGGGCTGAGCCCAGGGAGGCTATTCCAGGCGAGGAGGTTGGACGGCAGCCTATTGTCACTGGGCCCTGGAATTCCCCCATCAGGACTCCTCGGGAGACAGGCTCCGTCCACGTTGCCCAGAGTGGGTGGCAGTGAGAACCAGAGCTGGTGTTGCGCTCCCCGGGCCTGGCTTTCCCTGGGGCGCAGGGCAAGGGTCAGCCAGGCGGGCTCTTGGTGGAAACGTGACAATAAAAAATACCTGAGGTTGCTGTGTGCAAGGGACAGGGCGACCGGGAGACAGAGACAGGCAGAGAGAGGACCAGGGGGCTCCCAGGCTAGGATGGGGATGGGGTGGCCCAAGCGCAGGGGGCTCCCCCTCCTCTGCTTTTTCTCCCATGGATGCCCCCACCCTGGAGGGGAACCCAGGTCCCCCTCCCAGGACTCCCTCAGTGTAATCCTCGCAGCTGCTTGCAGGCCCAGCCTGGTCTGTGGTCTCCAGCTGGGGAACCCGGAAGGACCCAGACTACCCATGCAGGACCCCCACTCCTGGCTATCTCATCGCGCCCTACCCATTCCTCTCTGTCTGCGTCTCTCCCTCTCCTTGTCTCGCTCCCTCTTCATCTCTGGCTCTCCCTGTCTCTCCATCTCTGGGCCTCCATCTCCCCCCTTGACTAATTTTACAACCTGAGCCCATCCTAAAATAGCTCCCTTTTAGCCGATCCGACCCGGATCCTGAGCCGAGACCGGCTCGGGGCGTGTGAAGGGGGGGGCGGGGGGGCTGCTCCCGTGCCAGCCCGCCCTGTGCCCCCGGGGTCCTGCCCACTGAGGGGGTGGCAGCCGCGGCCCGGGTGGCCCTGGAGGATTCTGGGAGACCCGTCCCTGTTTCAGTGGTGACTCAAGTGCTTTTCACTTTTACTCTGAAGAGGAACTGTGTGGGGCAGCCGTTACTTCCATAAATCCTGCCGCTGGGAAGGCCGGCCTCCCCGCGCTTGCCCCGCTCTGGGCCTCCCTCCCGCCCGCCTCCACCGCCACGTTAGTTATTCCGGGTTTGGGGCCAAATCCCTCTTGGCTGCAGTGCCCAGGATTCCCCGGGGCCGCAGGCTGGGCCTGGGCTGCAGCCACGGCAGTGCAGCTGCCAGGGCCCCCTTCCTCATTCATTCATTCTTTCCTTCATTCCTTCACATCATTGCCTTGCTGGGCAGCACTCTTTTTACCCCATTTCTCCAGTGGGGAGACTGAGGCTGCAAGAGGGTCCCCGACTTTGTCTTGATTGAATATAATAGATCTTCATTAAGCACCTCCTATGGGCCAGGTGTCTGTTGCGGGTTTGGGGGGGAAGGCACGAGGGGCCAGCCTGGTGTGGGTTCTGGGAGGCTCTGCTGTGATTGAGGGTCCCCCAGCACCTCAGGGCTGGGACAGGGGCCAAGACCAGAGAGGGCTAGGGCCTGCCCGGGGTGGCACAGCATGGCTGGTGGGGCCGGGGGTTCGGGGCCACTGCCCACCTGGCTGTTTGGCCAGGCTGGGCAGGTGGGTGCTCCCTGTGGCCCCCCCCCACCCGTGGTCTGATGGCCTCTGATTGGCTCCTGTACTCACAAGCTCGTCCCACATCTCTCTCCCTCTTTCTGTCTCTTTCCGTGTCTGTGTCTCTCCCCCATCTTTTCTCTGCGGTGGAGGTGCCTCTGCGCGTCAGGGTCGGCGCCTTGTAAATCACGACGCTGGGATTCTGGCCGAGTCAGCGTTCTCTCCCTCCCTTTCTCTCTCTCTCTCTCTCTCTCTCTCTCTCTCTCCCTCTCTCCCTCTCCCTCCCTCCCTCCCTCCAATATCTCTCTTCTTTCTCTCTCTCTCTCCAATGTCTCTTTCTTTGCCTGAACCTCCTACCTCCCTCACACCAAATGGATGGGACACGCCGAATGTCCTGGGGCCTCCTGCCCCACGAAAGCACGTGTTCACAGCGACCCACGCGCGCGTGCACTGCCCCCTCACCTGGGTGTGTGTAGACCCTCGGCACGTAGTGCCTGCAGTCCACGCTCCCACACACGTGAGCGTGCAGATGTGCACACGTACGTGCCCTGACGGGTCACCGGGCAGAGACCCAGGGCGGCCTTGCATCTGCATGCAGATCTCGCCCAGGTGGCTGTGTGTCTCTGGGCTGGTGATCTAGCCCTTCTTCAGATGTTTCACCCTTAGCACAGGGCCTGGTATACAGTAGGTGCCAAATAAGCTTGGCCGTGATTGTGGTTTCCTCTAAAGTAATAATTGTATTAAACATTCCATAGGCATTTTCCAACTTGCCCTCCTTTCCTTCTGTCGCTATCTGCTCAGCTTGGGCCGGGTGACAGGGACAGTGGTGACTCCCCCAAACCTTGAGCCCTGACCCCCCCAGCCAGGGTTTCTCTCTTGGTCTTTCCTCGCCGCCCGCCCAGCCCTGTCAAGGGTCTCCCTGAGTTTGGCCAGACCCACGTGGGTACCAGCATCCCTTGTCCGTCGGGGTGTGTGCATAGGGAACAGGCAAAGGGTGAGATTGCTCCATTGCTGATCTTCATGCTGAGGACGCAGCAGTGGATGAAACAGATCAAAGCCGTGCCCTCGAGGGGCTACAGTGTAGGTGAGGGGCTGTCAGGACTGTGCTGCCGCTCTGGCACGTGACCCAGGGCTGAGCGGGGAAGCGGGCCACATGGGATTCAGAGAGAGCAGGTGGGGTGCAGAACGGGCGTTGCTGGGAAGTCCCGAGGATGGGGCCAGACCCTGTACTCAGGGAGCTGGCAAGTGGGGCCAGGGAGTCAGGAGGCACCCAGGTCCAAGTCCCAGCACGGCTCCTTCCTTGTCTGCGTGACTTTGGGCCGGTGGCTTCAGTGCTCAGTGCCTCAGTCTCTCCCTCTGGGCAGTGGGCACAGCAGTTGTTCCCATTTCGTAGAGTTGACAGTTCAGTACGCGCTCCGCCTCGCTCCCTGTCTGTCTCCCCCACACCGTGGCCTTCTGGCTCAGCCCCCAGCATCCACCCAGGACACCACGGCACGGAGAGGGAAGTCAGGAGACCCAGGGCTCAGACTCACTCGTCACTTTGCTGGGGACTTTCTACTCCCTGGACTTAGTTTACCCGAAGTCTTCCCAGGGGTCCTTACCTTCCTGCCCTCACCACCTCCACTTTCCCTATTGTTCACTCTGCCCCAGCCTCACCGGCCTCCTCGCTGTTCTCCCCAAACATCAGGCATGGTCCTGCCTCAGGACCTTTGCATGTACTGTGTTCTCCACCTGCAAAGCTCCTACCGTGGAGTGTCATCTTTTAGGTCTTTGTTCAAGTGTCCTCTCCTATGAGAGACCCTCGCTGACCCCCCCCCCAGCTGAAAAAAAACAACCCCCTGCCCCCTCCTCAAACTCCTTTAAATTTCTCCAGAGCATTTTGTTCAACCTGGCATTTTATTCCATGTTTATTAGCTTGTTTAATATCCATCCCTGCCCACGTCAGGATCTGGGTGAGGGCTGAGCGGAGGACACTGCTGGGTCCCCAGCATCATGCATGGAGCTGACACAAAGTACATACTCAGTAAATGTTTGTTGAACAACCAAATGAATCTCTCCTTCATTGGATAAGAGCTGTTCATAAGCTATGATGTTCTGAGCTTGAGGGGAGGAACCACTCTAGGTTAGGAACACTTACTCTGGCACCAGATGGGCCTGCGTTCGAATATGAGCTCTGCTGTTTGACATTGAACCTGGAGGAGGGGACATTGGAACCAGGGCTTTGAAGGGTGCATAGGGGTTTGGGATAAAAGCTTAGGGATGGATAAGAGATTCTCAGTAATGTTTGTTGAATCACTGAGTGAATGAAGGAGAGAGAATCCTTCGTGGAAAACTTTTGGTTTGGGAATTGGAGTTTCACGTCCTAGTTTGCTGCCCTGGACTGTCAGGATGGGAGGGCTACAGGGAGGCCCAGAGTGGGGCACAATCCAGTGCACAGTTGACCAGTCCATAGTGCCCAGCAGGGGCTTGGACCTCCCAGCTGCTGCTGTCCTCTTTGGCCAGGAAGTCCCAGCAGGGAGAGCAGGAAAGGCTGCCTGAAGGAAAGAACAGTGAAGACAGGGTTTTGAGGGATGTGTAGGAGTTCAGGAGGATTCTTGGCATCTAACTTGCCTTGGCCAAGTGGGGTTTCTGGGAAAGGCCTGGTCTTGCTGCCTCCCCTCCCCTTGCAGCTCTGATTACCAGGGCAATGGATAAGCTCCCCCACCAACCCCCAAAAGGGTGCAATGTCCTTTTCTGCCCTTTGTACAGAATGAGAAACAGGCCCATGGTGGAACAGTGATTTGTTCCTGGATCATACAGAAGGTGAAAATGGAGGCTGTTGTCACCCAAGCTCATTCCCTCAACAAGTCTGCCTGGCAGTGAGTGCCTCAGCCCTGGGCCTCAGGGTTGGGGGAGAGCAACTGAGCTGGATTCAGAGACCCCAAGTTGTGTGGGCCAGGCTGGGTCTGGGAGAACCCTGAGGAGAGCAGGAAAGGCTGCCTGAAGGAAGGAACACTGGAGAGAGGGCCTTGAGGGATGTCTAGGAGTTCGGGAGGATTCTTGGCATCTAGCTTGCCTTGGCTGTCTCCCTTGCCCTGTCAGCCAGTGAGGGCATATTGGGAAGTGCTTGGGGAAGAGGCATTGGTTGTCACAGGTCTTATGGGACAAAGAGAGTGACAGGCCTGCCTCTCACCTGGGTTGACCTCCCCAAGAGGATGTGGGAGGCTAGGGCAGCAGGTCCATGACCCAGTTACAGGCTGTTTGTCTTCCTCCAGGACCAGCTGGGGTCACCAGTGACGTGGGCTCCCGCCCCTGCCCGCCTCCTTGGCATCCTTCCCCAGAGAGGGCCCGGGGAGGAGGGGGTAGGGATAAGGCAGGGGCACTGGGGCTTGGAGAGGGGAGGAGCCAGAAGAGGAGAGGAGCTCAGAAAAGGGGGAGGGGGCTCAGAGACAAAGGGGTTCAAGGGGATGAAGAGTCTGGGCCCAAAACAATCGTAACAACAACATCAATAATGATAATAGCGTAATGCAGGCTTTTGAGAGCCGGGCAGATAATGGGGTTCATATGCTAGGAAAAGGTGGCGTCCCGTTCAAGAAGGCCTGCTGGCTGACACTCCAGCTGCCCCTTCCCAGCTACCTCTTATTACCGCCCCAATAAGCTCCAGGCCTCGGATGGCATCCACAGCCATTGCCCAGGCCTCCTGCCACCCTGGCCTCCCCTCCACAAGGGACAGTGTCCTGTGCCTCCATCGATTTCCCACCCCAGCTTCTCTGGCCAGACGACCTGGGCTCTGGTCCCGGCTCTGCTGACCGGCTGTGTGACCCTGGGCGAATCGCTCCCCACCCCTGGGGCTGGCATGTCAAGTGACATGGTGACACAGAAAAAGCACCTCTGAGGTTGGATAGGACCTGACAGGGGACTGGCCCCCTCTATCCTCCCTCTGCCTCAGCAGGTCAGCTGGGGTGGGGACGGGATGGGGGAGTGGCGGAAAAGGGCCCCGAGGTCTGGTCCCCACCACAGCTGTTACTGTGACTCACACGTTGGGGGCCGGTGGCATGGGGGAGCTGGGCTGGCACAAACGGAGCCCCGTTCTGCCCCACCCCGCGAGGGCAGGAGGCTATTTTCAGAGCCTCAGTAATAGAGGAGATCTGAGGTCATCCCCCAGCCCCAGCACCCCGTGGCCAGAGGTGGCCCAGGGGAAATGGAGCTCAGGGCAGGGAGGGGCGCTGGGTGGGCGGTACCGTGTGCATCCAGGCCTGGAGGTGGGAGCAAGCCTGCCACATCCATTTAGAAAAACCAATTCGTGGCCCAGAGCAGCGGTTTCCCTGTCTCCCCGAGAGACCCCGGCCTCACGGAGAGCAGGCTGCTCTGAGAAAGGGGCCGATGGGGTCCTGGGTTCTTGTCCTTACGCTGACTCTGAGACCCTCCAGGACCTTGGCCAGGTCTCTGCCCCTCTCTTAGCTTAGCTTCTCCATCACACAAAGTGTAGTGGAGCCTCGGGCCTTTTCCTGCCCCAGGGAGATTGTAAGCAACGGAAATAATCTTTACAGCAACAACAATGTCAATAATAATAATAATAATAATAGCATAACAGGCTTTTGAGAGCTGGGCGGATAATGAGATTCACATGCTAGGAAAAGACATCACTCCCATTCAAGAAGCCCAGCACGGCCCCCAGGCAAGAGCGGGGAGGGGGGACCGAAGTTTCTCTTCTCTGTCTTCTTTTCTCCTTGAATTTCTCATCCCTTGAGGCTGAGAAACCAGGTCCTGGATGTTATGCAGACTCAGTTTCCCTTGCTGAAAAATGGCGAGAATGAGACAGCCCCCTCCCACCCCTGTAGAAGGGGATGGGGGCCTCCCATGGCCCCACGTTATTCTCTGAGGGGCCAGATGGCGGCTGCCGTTGTTTTCGTGGGGAAGTCAGATGGATGTGGGTTCCGGTCTGAGCTCTGCCCCTCATGATTGGGTCCCCTCTTGGGGTCTGTTTCTTCATCCATAAAATGGGTGTTGTGGCCACCCAGCAGCACCATTCAGGCAGAGGGAGGGGGATGTTGAAGTCACAGCTCTGGCCAGGTCGCTGAGCCTCCCAGGCCTCGGTTTTTCCATCTGTGGAATAGGTCTATGGGGGACAGGGTAGGGTGAACTGGCCCCCAGGGGCCTCTCTCTCCAGCTCTAAACCTCCATGGCTGAGCTCCCCTTTCTCTGGTGCATTCTGCTCTCTTGCCTCCTTGGGCCTCAGCTTTCCCTACCCCTATAATGGATCTATGCAGGAACCACCCCCTCTATGCAGGAACCGCGCCCCCCGGCCCTTCCATCAGCCCCTGACATCCAGGTGGCCCATCTTGGCCTGTGGACCTCAGCCAGTCCTGCCTGTACATCTGGGCTGTAGGAATGACGTCTTGTCCTCATTTTTTTCATCACTGCCAAGAGCCGGTTGAGGCAGCCCTTGGACCCCTGTCTGGTGTCAGCTTCCTCTGCTGAGCAGTAGGTCTGACAGACAAGCCCCAAATGACCCTTTGAGCCTGGTTGCTCCTGGAATCGTGAGCATCCAGTGTGTGCTCAGCCCTGCTCTGGACATTTGAGCTCACACTCTAGTTCAGTGGTTTGCAAACTATAGTCACAGGGCCCAGTGCCCACCGTCTGTCTTTATAAATAAAGTTTTATTGGAACACTGCCATGCCCATCCCTTACATCTCCTCTGTGGCCAGTCCTGCACTACAGTGCAGAGTGGAGCAGTTGAAACAGACACGAAAATACTCACTATCCGGTTCTTTATGGTACTTTTAAAGTTTGCTGACCACAGTTCTAGAAGGCAGAGAATGGATCTGTGCCACCAGCATTCCACCATCCTCAGTTTTCCCCATCTGTACAAAGGGTCCCCATCAGCCTCCACCTGGGACCCCCAGCTTGTCCTGTCTGTACATTGGGGTTCAAGACGGTCCTCCGTGAACGGCTGCCTTCATCTGTGCCTCCCACGTGGTCCAAGCCTCAGTTTCCCCATCTGGGCAATGGGTTCTCAAACGACCCAGTGAACCTCTGCTGGGTCCCCTCCTCTGGCCTCCACTTTTTTCCCCAGGACGTGGAGGGATCTGCAGCAGCCCCCTGCACACCTCTGCCTGGCCCTCCTTCTAGCGGGTCTGCCTGGGGCCCCTAGGCCTCATTCTTACGGGCGGGGCAGTGGGTCCACGGCCCCCAGCGCTTCCTGACCTCTGGTCTTTACCGCCCCGCAGGATGAGTTCCACCCGTTCATCGAGGCGCTGTTGCCTCACGTGCGCGCCTTCGCCTACACCTGGTTCAACCTGCAGGCGCGGAAGCGCAAGTACTTCAAGAAGCACGAGAAGCGGATGTCGAAGGACGAGGAGCGCGCGGTGAAGGACGAGCTGCTGGGCGAGAAGGCCGAGGTCAAGCAGAAATGGGCGTCGCGGCTGCTGGCCAAGCTGCGCAAGGACATCCGGCCCGAGTGCCGCGAGGACTTCGTGCTGGCCATCACCGGCAAGAAGGCGCCGGGCTGCGTGCTCTCCAACCCCGACCAGAAGGGCAAGATGCGTCGCATCGACTGCCTGCGCCAGGCCGACAAGGTGTGGCGGCTGGACCTGGTCATGGTCATCCTCTTCAAGGGCATCCCGCTGGAGAGCACCGACGGCGAGCGCCTGGTCAAGGCGGCGCAGTGCGGCCACCCGGTGCTCTGCGTGCAGCCGCACCACATCGGCGTGGCAGTCAAGGAGCTCGACCTCTACCTGGCCTACTTCGTGCGCGAGCGAGGTGAGGCGGGGCTTGCGCGTGCACGCAGATCTGGAGGCCGAAAGGGGGTGCGTTGGAAGGTCGTCGAGGGGGGGAGGTGGGCGCACGCAAAGGTAGGAGCCAGGAGGCGGGCCTTAAAGCCTGAGGGCGGGGACAGTTGCAGTGGGAGGATCTGAGCCCTGTGAAGGGCCAAGGGGAAGAGGTATGGTTCAGGGAGAGTCTGGGGTCAGGGGCAGGTGCGTCCTGGGGCTGTGAAGGTAGAGGCAGGCCCTGACCTTGGGGGGGGTCAGGGGTCCAAGGGGGGTGTCAGGTGTCAGGAGGTGAGACCCTGTCCCAGGAGGTCTGTTGGCAACAGGGGTGAGGATAGGCCAGTGACGGACGCGCGGGGGACAATCTTATCCCTCCTGGGAAAGCTGGAGGAGAGCTGGGGTTGCACTTTGTGACTGATGGTCGATCGACTCTCGGACTTCCCCCAGAGACCTGACAGGTTCCATATTTCGGCCGAGTGGGAAGCTGGGGCGCTGTGTGACTTTGGCTAGGTCACCAGTCTCTCTGGTCTCCAGCGGCCCCCACTCTGGCCCTTCGAGCTGGGTGTTTGCTGGCTCTGTGGTCAGATGGCCCACATGGAGACTAGCAGGGTTTGCGAGGACGGGGAAATCCACGGCAGCTTCCCAGAGGAGGGGGCTCCACTGAGCTGAGCTCTGCAGAACGACTGGGCAGTGATGAGAGTGGGGATATCCCAGGAGGTCAGCCGCCTAAACAGAGATGTGGAGGTCAAGGGCAGGCCCTGGCTGGGAGGGCAGTGGGGTCTGTTGCCCCACTGTTCCTGGTGGTGTGGCCAGTGGAGCCGTCAAATGGAGGGTATCAGCATCCTTACCTGGATTGGGCCTGGGGAGACTCGCCGAGATCGTGTGTGTGTGTGTGTGTGTGGTGTGTGTGTGTGTGTGTGTGTGTGTGTGTGTAGCGCGTTGGACTCTGGCCTGCCACGTGGCGGGTGGCAGCCGTGACTGTCTTCATGCGGATGGAATCAGGTGTGCCCGGAGTCCCTAACAGGCACATGTCCCATGCCCCACCGTGCCCACCCAGGCTGGTACACACGTGGGTGCGAGCCCGGACACACCCGGAGCTGCCTGAACGTGTCAGGTGGGTGCACTCAGGTTGCAAACCCAGCCCTAAGCCCCCGTAGACCCCACGGGAGCCCGTGTGATCACAACCAGAAATGATGGCGGAAGGCTGGGGGAGGGGTGGTGAGAAGAGAGCGAACTCCGGGGCTGGACTGCCCAGATTCCGAACGCAGCCCTGCCATATGGTGTGCTGGCTGTGTGACTTTGCCTCAGGCCCTGTCCTCTGCCTCAGTTTCCTCCTCTGTACGGTGGGGGTAACAACCATGCCAACTCTTAGCGATGCTGTGAGGATTCCATGAGGTCTCCTGGTCTCCACTGTGTGTGGGAGGGAGAGCTGGGGCAGATTTTCCCAGTCTTGACCTTGACCCCATCTGCCCCTCCCCCGCCCCCACCAATTAGCACTAAACGCAGGGGGCCAGAGGCAGAGGGGAAGACTAGGTGACTGTTTGCTGCGAGCCGGATTGGGGGTGTGGGCAGGGGCAGCCTTGGGGGCTGCAGTGCCCATTACCATGCAGGTCCTGGCCTCTCTCACCACATCCATCCTCCTCCTCCACGCTGAGCTGATAAAATTTTGAAGCGAGTTTTCTGCCAGCGTCAGCACAATCTCCGGGCGCCTCCCCTCCCCCATCGGCCCCCTCCCCCCTCAGCTCAGCAGGCAGACCAGGCCTCCGGGCCTCCCCAGACACCTTCGCGTCCGACTGCCATGCCTTTGCTGGCCGGTCTGGTCAGCATCCTCACGTGAGGGCCGGGGAAGGTCAAGGCTGCTGCGCCCTCCCGTGCAGGCTCCATCATCCCAGGAGACCACTGCTGCTCAGACAGGCCCCAGCTGACCCAGCTTCAGCTGGCTGGGAGTGAGGGTCGGGCGTGAGGGCCGGGCCAGGAACCCACTCCCAGCTCAGCTGCCTGCCTAAGGGCCGGGTGATCCTAAACAAGTCACTTAATCTCTCTGTGCCTGCTTTCTTTGATTTTAAAATGGGATGCTCAAAAATAGCTGGCCGGTAGGAATGTTGTGTTCTCGTGGTAAGCGTTCAACAAATAACCCCCATGCTGTCCTGAACACAGGTACCAGGCACAGGGCTAGGGCTTTGTGGACCGTTGTTATCAACGTTATCATCCTCATTAGGATTATGATTTCCCACCTCCATGCCTTTGCCCATGCTGTTCCCTCTGTTTGGAATGCCTTTCCCATCTGGAAGACTCCTACTTATGCTTCAGAACCCCAACTCCCAGCTCCACTTTCTCTCCATCAGGCATTTTTTCTGAGGATTTAGCAATTCTTTTCCATTCTCATGGCAACCTTGCAAGGCAGGGATCATTGTACCCATTTTACAGATGAGGAAACCAAAACCCAAAGAAGATAACTGCCCGGCGCAAGGTCACACAGCTAGGAAAGGGCAGAGTTAGGGTTTGGACGTGGGCGGGTTCTGTTGCTGACACCCCTGCTAGCCTTCTACGCTCGGTGGCAGAAGGGGATGGAAGTAAATCACAGTGTAGGATGTGGGTATCCAGTCATCGTGGCTGGACCACCTCCGGGCTGGGTCTGTGTTCTAGGCTCCTACCAGCTAGGGCCTCCTCCGGGGTTCCCAGGCCGAGGCTGGCCCCCAGAACCCCCTGTTGAGCTTCAGCTCCCCAGCTTCCACCGCAGGACCCCTGTCTTCATCTGGGCCAGAGTTATGTCTCTCTTCTCAGCCAGGTAGTCATCTGACCTCAGAGACAACTGGTCACCTTCCTCCTCTCACCTGGTGGGTCCCAGGGCTGCAGGGGGTCCAGGCCAAGGCCAGAGTGCGGTGTCCACTCAAATCAGCCCTGCTAGGAGGCCATGGGATTGATGGGGAGTGGGGGAAATGGGCCTCAGTTGGCTTCTGGGGGCGGGTGTCACAGGGTGGATGGTGGGACAGGCACCCGCCATTCGGCTGAAAAGGAGGTACCACCTCTAGCGTCAGAAGCGGGGCCTTGCAGCTGAGAGAATGACAGTGAGAGAGAGAGACAGAGAGACCCAGAGACATGGGGAGACACAGAGAGACCCACAGACGCATCATACACTCAGCCCTTCCCTGTCCCAAGACAAGGGGACAAAGTCCAGCTCCCCCCACGGCCTCCGTCCTTATCTCTCCCAGGGGGTGTCAGGCAGACTGCTGGAGCCGCACCCCAAAGGGGAATCCCAGGCCTCCATCCTTGGGTTTATTTTGGAGGAGAGAAGGGTGGGGACGAGCCGTGAGGAGGTCCCTTTAGCGCTGGGGCTGCCAGGCTGATCAGAGCCCAGGGCACTGCCTGGGGCCGAACTTGGCAGCTTCAGGCATCCATCCGGCGGCACCGTTGTGGACACAGGGGCCTGATTCCAGGGGTGGACTCCGTGTGTGCCCTGGGGGTGGGCTAGGGGACAGCTGGGGGGCCATGATGAGGGGGAGACGTGAGCTCCACCTTGGGACATTGGGGCTGCCCGCTCAGTGCGTGCACTTTAGGGGGAGGGATGTGTGCAGTTAAGCAGGGCATGGGCAACCTGACAATTCCCAGTTAAATTAATACAAACCTAATGACAGGGAGGGGTGTGGAGAGGGAGGGCAGGGCAGGCCCTCTGGCCAGGGAGGGCCTGAAAGAAGTGAGGGAGCTGCAGAGGGATGTGAGTGAGAGTGTGCGGGGCAGTGGGGGGGGGCACAGTCAGTGCAAAGGCCCTGGGGCTGGAATGGCCCAGAGCACAGGTGCTAGTTGGGGAGGTGAGGCCCTGTGCCTGGTGTTGGGGAGGCCGGGAGCGGGTGAGCCGGCTCTCCTCTCTCCTGCCTCCCATTTGAGAAGGAGTCTGGAGAAAGCAGGGCCCAGAGAGGGAAGCCGCCTGCCCAGCCCCGAAGCCCAGCCAGGCCTCCCCGCCCCCTCTGGCGGCCTGAGAAACCTGAGGCGCGGGCGGGCACCGTGCCAGGGCGGGAGGGGGAGGGGCTGCCAGGCCCGCCCGCTCCGGCAGCTGCCAGCCCGCCCCGAGCCCCGCCAGCCCAGATGGTGCCCATCTGCTGACGCTGCCGTGGGCTGGCCTCCCGTTCCCGCCTCCTGTTCCCGCCTTGTTCGGTGCCAACCTCCCGGAAGGGCGCTGTGGGCAGGGGCTGGCTTGGGAAGCTTGCAGCTGCTAGAGGAGCTGCCCAGGGTGCCCAGGGAGGGGTCAGGAGGAACTGGGGGCAGGGGTCCCCGTCGCCTCCTGGGTGGACCTGGGAAACAATAATAACAACAGAGATAATAGTAACAGCAAGAACATCGTGTGCCCGGTGCTGAGCCCATCCTACATCTGGTTTCATTCTCTCCACCACTCTGGGAAGGAGGGACTATTACCTTCTCCCCTGTTTCAGATAAGGAAACAGTCCCAGAGATGGTCAGCGACTTGCCCAAGGTCACACAGCTCCTAAGAGGTAGGGCGAAATTAGAACCCACAGATCCTGACTCCTTGAAACCATTAAAGGAAAAAACCTAAAAACCGCTTTTGAGGTTATCAGATGGAACCCACACCTTCCTAGTTGTACAGATCATGAAAAGAGCTGGCCCGGAATACACAGTGAACAAATTAATGAATATCAGTGAACGTTCCCGAAGTGCCTACCGTGCCCAAGGCTGGGGGCTGGGGTCTCCATAAAGCACACCCTGGGCTCGGATGGCAGGAGAAAGGGCCTGGAGCAAGGGGGCCTGGATCAGTCTCAGCTCTGCTCCTGGCTTGCTGTGTGACTTAGGGCAGAGCTCTGCCCTCTCTGGTCTGGGGTTGGAGGAGAGCTGAGGCCAGGAAGGTAAGGCCTTGTGGGGCCACAGAGAGAAACAAGCCAGACCCTGACTGAGGGTCCTGCCGTCTCCTCCAACCCTTGTTAATCTTCATCCCAACACTGGCCGTGTGCTGGGGAGACAGAGGGCGGATGTGGACAGGAGGGCGTGTAAGGGCACCCATTGGCTTGTGTAATGGATACAGTTTGTGTCCATACGTGCTCCAGGCTGTGTGAGGTGCATTTCCCTCTCTGCGCCTTAGTTTTTCCATCTGGAAAGTGGAGAAAATAAGAACTATGTCCACTGCGTTGATGATTGGAGTGATCCCTGGACAGCATACAGGAGGCCCTGGATAAACGCTCAGTCCCTTCCCGGATCCTCTTCCCAGCCCCAGGTGGCAAAGGGGAAGAACCTCAGTGCATCTAGTGAACCAGCAGGGGCACCTGTGACCCAGGATGGGCGCCCCCCCCACTGGAAGCCACCTCTCCAGGTGTCTGGGTGGCGGAGGGGTGAGGGGCTCTTGGCAGCCTGGACTCCCCTGGGGCTGAGCAGCCAGGTGGACCAGCCGTCTGTCTGTGCAGAGGAGGTGGCTGCCCGGGTTGAGGTCCAGACACCAGCTGACGATGTATTTATAGCGGCAGCAGGAGGCCTCTGGGCTCCTGGTTAGTGGTGCTGAGGGAGCCGCTAACCCAGCAGGTGGGAGCCCAGTGTCCGGAAGAGGTAGGGGCACGATCTGTAGCCAGATGGCCCAGGTTCAAATCCCGCCACTCGTGAGCTGTGTGACCTTGGGCAGGTGACGTCACTGCTCTGGGCCTCAGTTTCCTTCCCTCTGAAATGGGCATGATACAGATGGTGCCTGCTTCACCGGGCTGGGTAGGGTTAAATGAGTTAATGCGTGAAGAGTGCTAGGACAGGGCCTGGCACACAGTAAAGTGCTCAAACATGATTTGGTGCCTTAAAAAGGAAGGCGATTCTGACACCTGCTACACCATGGATGGACCCGGAGAACATGATGCTCAGTGAGAGAATCCAGACACAAAAGGACAAATACTGTTTAATTCCACTCACAGGAGGTCCCTAGAGAGTCACAACCACAGAGACAGGAAGTCGATGGTGGGGGCCAGGGGCTGGGGGAGGGGCTGGGGAGTCCACGTTTCATGGAGACAGAGTTTCAGTTTGGGAAGATGAGAAAGTTCTGGAGATGGATGGTGGGGATGGTCGCTGGACAGTGTGAATGTACTTAATGCCACTGAAGTGCACACTTAAAAATGGTTAAAATGGTAAAGTTTATGCTACTGATATTTAAAAAATTATTTGTTGTTGATAATAATTTGCAAATCAACTAGACTTCAATTTAAAAATTCAAAAAAACGATAAGAATAATGAATAATAGTACATCGTTTATTATATTGCAATGATAAATAATAAAAATAAAATCAGTGATGGTAATATAATCTTAGGTATTATTATCAACACCTTTATTATCGTGATCGTTCCTTTGTTTCTAGCCCCAGCTCTGCCCTCTGGCCAGCTGGGCAACCTTAGGCAAGTTAGTGCCCATCTCTGTGCTTCTGTTTCTTCATCTGCAAATTGAGCATAGGGAGTGTCCAGCGATTGGAGTTAAGGTCGTATCTGTGAGAAAGGAACCTCTTAGCACGATGAGTGCTCAGAAATATTTGGAGTTCTTTCCTGGGTAGCCGGAGTAGGTCCTCCCTCCCCCATGGACACCCCTGCATGGGCGCCCAGCTTGCACGCCTGCACCTGCCAAGGCAGGGCTGCAGAGGCTTCTGAGGACCCGAGAGGTGCGGAGCCCTCAGAAAACGGGAGGCATCTCGGTGCACCTGTGGCGGCCACCCCGGCGTGGCGGGGCTGCAGTTGCCACCCTGGCCCTGTGCCCAGCGAGCCAAGGGGAGGCTGAGGGCAGCTAGGGACATCTCCGCCCCCCCCCCCCCTTCCGCAGACAGCTGCCAGGCCGGCCCCTCTCCCTCCAGCTGGGTGTGGGCAGGAAGTCACAGATGGTCAGAGTCCGTGAGGGACAAGGGAGGGGGCACGTGGGAACACTGGATGTCTTGTCCAGATCAGGAAACTGAGGCCCAGAGAGGGGTGGGGCATTGCCCAGGGCGGCCCAGTAAGGGCCCTTCCTCTGGTCCATTCTGTCCCATCTTCTGTCCCAGGCTGACTTGGATGGGTGCCAGGATGGGAGACCCGGGTACTTCAGGGTAAATGGCTTGCAAATGGGAAAGGGGTTTCAAGGCCTGGGGCGGCGGTGGGGTGGGTGGGTGGTGGTGCTCTAGATTGCCAGAGCTGAGGTCTGCTCTAGATCCTCCAAGGGACAAGTTCTGGAATTTCCAAGGCCTGAGTTCTAGACGCTTCAGAGCTGGGATCTTTACCATCTGACAATTCTAGAATTCTCCCTCTGGGTTTAGAGCAGCACAATTCAGTAGAAATACAACTCGAGCCATACAGATAATTTTTCTGGTATCCACACTTAAAAGTATAAACCTACAGGGGAAATTAATTTTAACAGCCTATTCTGTTTAACCCAGGACATCCAAAATATTGTCATTTCGACACATAATCAATATGAAAAAATTATTGAGATGTTTCACCTTCTTTTTTGTCCTAAGTCGTTGAGATTCACTGTGTGTTTCGGACCGGCCACATTTCAGGCGCTCAACGCCACACGTGGCCAGTGGATGCCGTGTCAGCACTAGAGCATCTGCGTTCCAGAGAATTCCGAGGCAGATCTCAAATCTCCCAAGTTGGGTTCTTGAGAATGTGAGGACAGATTCTAAAACTCCCAAATCAATCATCAATTATCCAATCAAGTATTGGTTTCTTCAGTATCCAAGAAGCCCTTAAGTGTATTCGTGACCATGGATGACGGTTTCCAGAATTCCACTCGTTGGGTTTTCAACATGGCCAAGGACAAGCTCTAGAATGTTCTCGAGCTGGGTTCTAGAACATCCAGGGCAGGTTCTAGAATTCTCTGAGGCAGGGATCCAGAAAGTTCGGGTCAGAGTCGAGTAAGCCTGTCCTCAGACCCCGGGTGACTGAGCAGAACATTACAGAAAAGACGCCTACAGAGGGGGAAGGAGGTCGATTTTCATTTTTTCGAGGCTTTTTCCAGACTGGCTGAGTCAGGGGCTGCGTGCTTGGGGGCAGCAAGGTGGATGGGGGCCCTGTTGTGGGAAAAGGTTTGGGAGCAGTTCGTGAGGATACATGACTATGAGAACCTGGGACTAGGGGGGTCCAGGAATAAGAATCAGGACTTTGTTTAATCCCCAGTAAATGTCTGTTATTTATTAGATGTTTGGACATGGAACCCCACGTGTGTTTCCAGAGGCTCTTGTGGGGCTGTTTTGGGAAAGGGCGCTTAGTAGGTCCTCGCTGGAAGGCAGTGGCTATAGTTGGGGATTGTGACATCTGGCAGGAGGCAGGGGTTGTCTGTCTGTGTTTGGGGTGTTGGGGTGCATTTATGGGGGAACTGCAGGCATATTGAGGGCTTACTAAATTAAATTCTCAGTAAATGTCAGGAATTGTTAGTACCATTTCGTTTCACCTTAATTCCACAAAGGTAGAGATTATCATGAACCGTATTTATCACATGGGAAAATTGAGACCCAGAGAGGTTAACACACCAACCTGAGGTCACACAGCTAAAAGGTAGCATCTGGATTCAAACCCAGGTCTGAGGGCAGATCTGAGGGCCTACAACGGTCCCCTGGGAAGGGGCTGTCTGGGGTGTGTCAGGGACCTCCCCCAGAATGTCCCAGGATCCCTCCTTTGGGCCTAGAGGATTTTGGTGCTGGTGAGTGGATGCCAGGTTCAGCTGGATCAAGGAGCACATTTGGGGGCTGCAGCCTGGCCGGGACCCGGTGAGGGGGGTGGCTAGCCTCAAACCCTCGACATGGGGAAACCAGGAAGGCGAGAGATGCAGCCAAGGTCACGTGTTCCCTTTCAGTCTCTGTCTCTGGATCTCTTTTTCCATCTCTTTGTCTCTCTCAGCCCCTGTCTCTGCCCAGCCCCAGTCTCTCCTGGTCTAGGCCAGTCTCCTCCCCTCACCGCCTCCGGGCAGCCTGTGGGCTGCCCGGAGGTGGCAACAGCAGCTGAATGGGCCCCTTGTTCCTGACCACACCCTCCCCTTAGGGTCACCCCGGGACGAGCTCCGGCAGCCTGCTGTCTTAAAGAGCCAGCGCCCAGAGAGAGGGGAAAAGAGGGGGCCGCTTCACTCCCAAGCTCCACCCCCCAGCCTCCCAAGGATGGAGGAACTGAAGTGCATACATGCGGGGGAGCACCGCACCTGGACATCCCAGCCCCATGTGATCAGACGGTGGCCCTGGGGCTGTGTGTGCATGGTGGGGCTTGGGTTTCATCTGGGACAAATTCCTTCTCCTGTCTTGGCCGCCGTTGTTTCCCCATCTGTATCTGCAGCTCCTTGTGCCCACCCGGGGGGGGGGGGTCGTTGGGCAGATAGAATAGTATCTGGGCCAGGTTTGGTACACAGTCAGCGCTCTTCTGTGCCCATTGTGCAATTATGTAGCCCCATTTTACGGAGGAGCTGAGCGGTAAGGCTCTGGCTGAGGCTACGCAGCCCAGATTTCACCCAACTCTGCCACCTCCACCCTCCGCTCGGGGCTGTGAAGCTTCACGTTGCCGGCTTTCCGTCTCTGGGCCTCAGTTTCCCCTTCAGAGCAATGGGAACCGCCCCTGCCCACTTTCAGGCTAGAAGCCTTTCACTTCTCCCGCCCTGAGGATGCTGTGGCTGGGAGTTCCGGGCATCCCCCAGATAGGAGCCAACCCAGAGGGCCTTGAACGGGGCTGCACCCAGTAGCCACTCTGGGAGGCCTCGGCGCTCCTGTGCCCCAGGCCGGCCCCACAGACAGCCCGGGACAGGTTGCTGCCGGATGGACAAGCCTGTTCCCTGCTTCCTTATGTAACCAGGTTATGCAAGGGCAGCTGGCCTGCTTACATAAGGGGAGGCCGGGCCAGCCCCAGCTGGGGAGGGGGAAGCTCTTAAAGGGGCTGGTGTCTCCCAAGGCTCCCCTCCAGGGCCCTGTGCCGACCCACGGAGGGGAGCCTTATAAACTCTGGCCGATTCTGTACTTAACAGCGCCATCGTTATTATTATTGCTGTTGATGTTGTTTATCGTCACTCTGTTCTTTCCCAGGAGGCACAAAGCCCACACTCTGCTTCTGACCCTTGGCTAGTCCCTTTTCTCCCTGAGCCTTAGTTTCCCCATCTGGGCCAGGTGGGTGGTGTCAGTGAAGGAAGGCAGTGGGGCGTAACGGGGGTGCTGGCCCTACTACCTGCTCGCTGTGTGACCTCAGGCAAATGGCGATCCTCTCTGGGCCTCGGTTTCCCCATCTGTAAACTATGCTTGCCTCTCTAGGTTACTGAGGGGGAAATGAATTCAGACATGCGAAGGGTTAAGATGGCATCGAGCACACACTCAGCCAGTACAACTTCTTGGTAGTCAATAAATATTTATTAAGCGCTTACTGTGTGCCAAGCCCTGTACTGCGAACAAGACAGACAAAAATCCAGGCCTTGCGGGGCTCACAGTCTGGTGGGGGAGATGGACAAAAAACAAGTTCGTGATAAGGGCTACTGAGAAAAAGAAAGAAAGGCAAGGAATAGAGAGTGGTGGGCTATTTGGGGAGGGACTGTCTGAGGACTTGACATTTGAGCTGAGACCTGAGGGTGAAGAGGAAGCAGTTGTGTGAAGAAGTGGGGAAGGGCACCTTAGGCAGAGGGCACAGCCTATGCAAAGGCCCTTGGGCAGGACCTGGTGTGTTGGAGGAACAGCCAGGTGGCCCTAGCGGCTGGAGCAGAGTGAGGGAGGGGGATAGAGGGACGAGGGGAGGGCAGGGAGGGGACTTGGGCTTTTACACCTAGGGAGGTGGGAGCCCTGGAGGGCTGTGGGCAGAGGAGGGGCGGGGCCTGACTCAGGTGCTCACAGGCGCCCTCTGGCCACTGTGGGGAGGACAGACTGGGGGGGGGGGGCGAGGGTGGGAGTTGAGAGACCAGGGCTGAGGCCACCGCATGGTTCAGGCTTAGGCGGGCGACAGTGGGGGCCAGCCAGGCAGAGGCTGATTCCAGAAGCGTGAGAATTCAGTGGCAGTGGTCAGCCTGGGTGGAGCAGGACAGTGCACGTTGGTCACCTGGATTACGGGGCCCCTTCGGAGGCTGGCGCTGGCCCCCTTGCCTCCTGCTTGGACTTAGGCAGGGAAAGGAGGGTCGGGCAAGCGCAGGGCCATCGGTCACACCCAGGGCCCCTCCTGGAGTCAGGACGTCGTTTGCGGGCAAGCTGGGGTAGGGCTCTGGTGCCTGGGTGGCCCGCGGGGCTCTGGGCGGGCTGCGCGGGCAACTGCCAGGTGCCCAGCCCCAAGCTGGGTGTTCCACCTGCATGGCTGCATTGTTCCCGTTTTTATTCCCCATCTCGCCAGGTGAGCTTGGGCTGGCATCTGCCCCGCCCTGCACCTCAGTTTCCTCATCTGTGAAATGGGAATGATCATCTGTAACTGCTCGGTGGGTTCCAGGAGCACTGGTACACAGTAGGTGCCCATTCAGTGATCAGCAGCAATAGTGCAGGAGGCTTGGGAGTGAGGGAGCCCCCCGGCATGGGAGGCAGGCATGTGGAGACCCACGATACTCACCGAGATGGGCCACTGGGCAACTGAGTCCCCGTGACTGAGCCCCTGTTTTGTCCCTGCAAAATGGGACCACCGTCACAGAACCCCTGTGACACCTGGTCAAAGGCCAGCACAGAAAGGCATGTAGGCTGCTATCACACTGTCCCAGCCCCGTGTGACACCTGGGGAAACTGAGATCCAGAGAGAATAGGGGTGCTTAGCCTACAGTCACACAGCCAATCGGGCAAGGAGATGCCCCTGGAACAGATGGCCTGGCTTCAAGCCATTCAGAGGGCCTCAGTTTCCAAATCCATGAAATAGGCACACTGCGGGGGTCAGTAGGAATTACTGGACACCCAGGAAGAGGCTGCAAGGATTTATCTGGCTAGTCTAGACACCTTCTTCCTGGGGTACTGGCATGACCTATGGGGGGGGGGGTCTTTGGTCTCCCCCCATCCCCCTAACCCAGTTCCCCTTAGGTGCTGGCTGAGGAGGAGATTCCTGGAGGCTCCTGGGTTAGCTGGGGCCCTTCTGGCCAAGGAGGGGGCAGTAGGAGCCAAGGCCCCTCTGCCTGGAAACTGCAGCCCTGTCTGGTTGGAGCAGGCCTGTCCTCCTCTGCCCTGTAGAAGGGCTGGAGCTGGACAGTCTGGCCCACCCCAGACAGACAGGGCTGTCTGTCTTTTCTGCATACCTACCATGTGCCTGCCTAGCCTCTGCCAGACCCAGACACGTTCAGTGAGGCAGCAGGTGGTGCGGCCAAGTCTCTCTGGTCGAGTCCCAGCTTCGTGCACTTGGCCCAATTGCCTAACCTCCCTGAGGCCTCCTCTGCCCCTCTGTAAATCTGTATGTAGCTCCTAGGATTATATGTAGCTCCTGGCAATATAAGCACTCAATAAATGGAAGTTATGATTATTATTATAATTTTCATACACTGTTCTCTCTCCCTACAAGCCCCTTCTGTGCCTGGCAAACTCCTACTCAGACATCAAGGCCCCAGCTCCAATGTCCCCTCCTCCAGGAAGTCCTCCTGGGCCCCCAGGCCAGGTTTCTGTTATTTTCTTGGGTTCCTCCTGCCCAGAGGTCCTGCCCTCTGATATCCAGGACCTGGAGCAGTTGGGTGGGCTTCCCAAAAGAGGATTTCTGCTGATCCTCAAAGAATGAAGGGGGCCTGAGATAGGCAATGCTTAGGTGATATTCTATACCCCGCCCTCTGCCTGTTGTAGAAATCCCTTGTATCACCACTGGTTGGAGTCCACGCCCTTAAACCTAGTCTTTTCCTCTGAATATCCCCCAGTTTTCCCAACATTCCTCAGATCTCTTTGTCTGACAAGCATTTATTTTGCACCTGTTGTATGCCAGGCCCTATCAGGATCATCCCAATTATTCATGCAACAGGCATGTATCAGGTGCTGTGTGCCAGGCTCTGCTGGAATAATCGCACTCACTTGTCTGCAAACATCTGTCGACTGCCAGCTATGTGTAAGCATTGCTTGAGCACCGACTGCATGCCAGGCTCTGGGAAGAGAGGAAGCCCAAGGGAGAAGAAAAGTCTCCCACTAACCCTCCCTCCAGGCTTGGGCCCTCGAGTCTCCACCCTCCTCCTGCATTCCAGGCAGCTGGTTAAAAATGTGGGCGCTGGAACCAGAGTAACCGAGTCCCCATCCGCTTGTCCACTCACTGGCGGGAGACCTGGGGCGAGCCCCTTCCCATCTGTGACCCCCTCTGTAAAACGGAGCGCCCAGCATTCTGCTTGCAGCTCAAAACCTACTTTCTGCAGAGAAGGAAACTGAGGTACTAAGCAGGCAGGCTCCCTAGAAACCCCTCCGGGCAACACTGGGAGGGAACCCATCTTAGCCCAGAGAGGGGCAGGGCTGGCCCGAGGGCACATAGCTCCAGTTGGGACCCTGCCCTGCTCTGGAGCCCTCCCCTTGGTGCCCACCTCCCTGGCCTGGCTGCCAGCCTCCGGCCTTCCCCCCACCCCACCCCCGACTCCCGCGGGGCTGCCGCGTTGGTGACGCAGCCGGAGAAACTTCAGAAGGAAGGGAAGCTGGGAGGGGCCGGGCTCCTCGGCAGACCCTGGCTGGCCGGCCGGGTGCCCCCACCCCGTCCCTGGCAGGGGGGATGCTGCGGGCTTCCGCCGCCTCCATCCACCGCGTGGCCGCAGACGGCTTCCGGGGCCGCGTCGCCTCTTGTGGCCACACGTGAGCGCTTAGCCCGTGGGCACATGTGGCTCCCCGGCTCCCAGCCCCCAACCCACGCCCCCCCCACCCCGGCCGGGCTGCCAGGGAGGCAGGCCGAGGCCTTGGCTTGGCTGCTGGCAAAGCCAAGAATTTGCTCCAAATGTAAACAGCGAGTTATTTTAAGTCTGCCCCCCTCCCCGGGTGGCGCTGACACATTTGACATTGGAGGGGACCGGGAGGGGGGAGGGGGGGCCGAGGTTGCGCGTGTGGGTATTTTTAACCTTGTTTTTCACATCCTTGGTGCCACCCGGAGTCTGGTTTGTGCCGAGCGGCGGCGGTAGTGGGGAGCACGGGGTTCGGGTGGCAGCGGGCGGGCGCCTCCCCCCGCCTGGCACGGCAGCCGCCCTCCTGGCACAAGTGCCTTTAACCCGCGCAGGCCGCCCCAGCCCACCCCCCCCAACCACGGCCGCCCCCTCCACCCCACCCCACCCCACCCCGGGAGGGGAGCCTGGGCTCCAGGCCCCGCCAGCCCGCTCCTCCCGCGCCTACAAAATGGCCGCCAAGGCCAGAGAAGCATCTGGAAGCCGGGAGGGAGCGTTGAGAAAATGGCCGCCAGAGCGCTGATGTCATCGGTGGCGTGGCCGCCAACAGCGGCCGGGGTGGGACGAGTCCCGGCCTGCAGGCCTCAGAGTGGGCCCCGCGGCCTATGGGGGCCTCCCCGCCGGCTTTTCGGCCCGGACGCCCCCAAACCACCTGTGCCAAAGCCCCCCTGGAGCCCGCGGACGCCCCGAGTTCAGCCCAAGGCCGCGCGCTCACCGCCCGGGCCTGCGCTGGGGCCGGCGGGGGGCGGTGGACGGCCGCTGCCCTGACCCGCTGGCCCGAGGTGTCCACCAGTGCCCGGCAGGGCCCGCAGCCAGGCCGCGGAACAGGCGGGGGCGAGAGCCAGGCCGGGTGGGAAGAAAAAAGAAACTTTTCTTTGAAAGTGATTCCGAAGCAGGTTGGCTGGGGCCCAGGCGGCCGGCGGCAGGGCAGAGGGAGATGGAAAGTGTGGTCCAGACTCGAGGAACGCGGCGGGTCAGGAAGGACAAGGCGGGGGAGGCCCGGGCGGGGGCCGGCGTCGGGGAGGTCACCCCGGCCGTGGCCTTCTGCCTCTCGGCCCTGACGCCTTATCCAGATTTCCCCCGGGGGCGGATGAAGGTCGTGAACGTCAAGCATCTTGCTTTTTTCCCTTGGATTTGTCCAAACAGCCCCTGGAAGAGTGTCGCCTGGGGGTTTTAGATCGTGTGTACCAGGATGTGGAGGCTCAGAGAAGGAACGTACTTTTGCTGAGGTCACACAGCATTGGTGAGACTGACATCCAGTTCTCGTGATTGCTGGCCTTGGGGGCCTGCGGTCTTGAGCCTGCAGGGGCAGGATGGGGCGTCTCCAGGGAGAGTCAGGGTTTGTACTGGAATTGCTTGAAGCCCAGGGCAATTTCCATCCTGGTCCTCCTGCTACACTACCAGGGAAGTCCAAGTTCAGTCTAGCCCGAAGCCTTCGTGCTGTGACTCAACTCCTGGCCCTCCTCAAGATGACCAGGAGGAAGCCTTGACGATGAACCTCATGCGGCAGAACTTTGTGTCTGTTTTGTTCGTTGCTGTGTCCCTGGATCCGAGGACAGGGCCTGGTACACAGTTCGTGCTCAATACATGTGTTAAGTGAAAGAATCATCGTTTCCCCTTATGCTTGGGTTTGCACAGACAGTCATATGGGATGGGGGTAGAGACTCAGGACACAAAACAGGTTGTAACATAGCTGGACATACGCGGGAATCCCTTGTCACACTTCTTAGAAGGGATACGAGGACATGAAACCCAGATTTCCAGAGCGTCAAGCCCAGGTCCTGTGGACACATAATCCCCCCCCGCCTTGGTCTCTTGGGCAAGAGAGGGAGCTAGACCAGGCAGGCATTTGCAGGAAAGGCATTCCAGGCAGGGAACAGCATGTGCAAAGGCCCTGGGGCAGGACTCTGCCTGGCATGTTGGAGGAACAGTGAGGAGGCCCGTGTGGCTGTAACAGAGTGAGTCAGTGGGAGAGAGGGAGGAGGGGAGGGCAGGGAGGGGACGGGGCAGGTCGTGCAGGGCCTTGGGGAGGACTTGTGACTTTCATACGTTTAAAGACCCAGACTCAGTCCAGTGTGATGAGAGCTAGGACAACGTTTGCACAAGGGGCCAGGGGAGGGTGTTCCAGAGAAGGAGATGTTAGAACCGGGCTTGGAGAGATGGTTGGAGTTTGCCTGAGAGCGAGAGGGGCAGGGAAGGTTCATGGCAAGAGCGAGAAGGATGAAGGCCAGGGTCGCGTGTACGGTATGGCCTTCCAGGACAGAGAAAGTTGAACCTCAGCTGGCGATGTTT
The DNA here is from genome assembly GCF_059928025.1 of Delphinapterus leucas. Taxonomy (NCBI): domain Eukaryota; kingdom Metazoa; phylum Chordata; class Mammalia; order Artiodactyla; family Monodontidae; genus Delphinapterus; species Delphinapterus leucas. The sequence goes on from NW_028322234.1 coordinate 17,046,041, forward strand.
AAAAATGGCCGGTGACACTGGGGAGCTGGGAATTCCAGGGCCTGGCTTTGGGTCTCTCTCTAGCTGGCTGGCGTTGGGAGGCGGACGTGGCAGCAAGGCAGAGCCAGCTACATTTGGAAGCCCGCTGAGGTTGGAAGAGAAATCCTGCGGGCAAGCTCACCGTGGCAGCCGAGGCGGGCCCAGCGGATGCACCGCTGGGCCCCAGTGGGAACCCTAGGCTCTCCCGTATCCCGCCAGGTTTAAACAAGTGCGATTATGGTACCAGCAAGTCCTGTCCTTTGTAAATCCCAAAGATAAATTAAATATGACCCCTCTGTACACCCCAGGCCATCACCCTGGGCCAGGCTGTTATGCCCACCGGGATGTTTGCCCACCCCTCCCCGTGGACTTCCAGCCTCTGAGAGTCCAGAATTCACTCAGCAGCCAGACTTTTTTAATGTGTGTGTGTGTGTGTGTGTGTGTGTGTGTGCGCGCGCGCGTGCGCGCACTTTATTATGGTAAAATATATATAATATAAAATTCACCGTCTTAACCATTTTTAAGCGCACAGCTCGGTGGCATTAAGTACATTCACACTGTCATGCAACCATCCCCACCATCCATCCCTAGAACTTTCTCATCTTCCCAAACTGAAACTCTGTCCCCATTAAACACTCCCCAGCCCCTCCCCCAGGCCCTGGCCCCCACCATCTACTTCCTGTCTCTATGGATTTGAGTCTTCTAGGGACCTCCTGTGAGTGGAATCAGTCAGTATTTGTCCTTCTGTGTCTGGTTTATCTCACTGAGCATCATGTCCTCAAGGTTCATCCATGCTGTAACGAGTGTCAGAATTTCCTTCCTTTTTAAGGCTGAGTAATATTCCACTATAGGGATGGACCACATTTTGTGTATCCGTCACCTGTTGTTGGATATTTGGGGTGTTTCCGCCTTTTGGCTACTATGAATCATGCTGCTGTGAACATGGGTGGGCAAGTATCTGTTTTCAATTCTTTTGGGCGTATACGTAGGCGTGGGTCACGTTGGTGATTCTATGTTTAACTTTGGAGGGACCGCCAAGCCATTTTCCGCTATGGCTGCACCATTTTACATTCCCGTCAGCCGTGCACGAAGGTTCCAATTTCTCCACACCCTCATCACCAGAGACGTTTTAAAATGTAACATAGATCATCGCCCTTGAGACTAAAACCCAAGCTTCCCACGCGGCCCACGGGGCCCTGAGTGGTCTCATGTCTCCCCGCTCTGTGTACGTGCTGGGGCCACGTGCTCTCTCTGTTCCCCAAACATCCCATGTTTGTTCCTGCCCCGGGGCCTTTGCACTTGCTGTGCCATCTGCCCTCAGCTCTCCCCATGGCTGGCTCCGTCCCATCCCTAGGCCCTTGGAGAGGTTTCTCCTGACTTTTCCGTCAAAAGTCACCTCCCCCACCCCCAGCCACTGTCTGTCCTCTCACCCAGTTTCATTGCCTCGGTGGAACTTAGAACCACCGAAATTATCTCGGGCTCCTTCTGTCGGCTCGTTTCCTGTCTGTCTCCCCCGCCTTGGCTCCCTGCCATTTCCCCAGTGCCTGGCAAGTGGTAGGTGGTCGGTAAACATCTGGGACATGAATGCCGGGGCGGTGCCTGGATCTCCCAGTTAGGAACTGCGGGAGCCTCAGCAACCAGGATGGAGGGAGTTGTCTGGTGCAAAGGGGGCGGGTGCTCTGGGCCGGGAAGGGCTGGACCGGAGGCCACGGCGGCGCCTTTGTCATGGGCTGGGACAGACCAAATTTGGGCTCGTGGCCACGGACAGGAAAGAACAGTTTGTACACTCCGTCAATGGGATCCAGTTTACATTTCTATTGTCGGTATGGTCATGTGTTTGTTTGAGGGAAAGGCCACAGGCGGTGGTGACGTTCAGGCTGCCTGTGAACACCCGGCGGACCTGGGAAGTCGAGAAAACTGGTCCCAGGCCAAACCAGGGTGTCACTTGAAATACAGCCGCTGTCCGGGGCCAGTCTCACTTATACTAGCATGAGTGTGGTTAGCTGTGCTTCATGCATCGTGCTGGAGAGCCTTGTGTGTGTATTGGAAAAAAAGACCTTTCAGGAAGGTCCTGGCGTGAGGGGAGACTGTGAGCCACATAGATACAGAAGGAACCGTGTTGTGGGCAGAGGAAACCACATGTGCAAAGGTCCTGGGGCAGGACCAGGCATGGTGTTTTGGAGGAACAGTGAGGACGCCCATGTGGCTGGAGCAGAGTGAGCAAGGGGGAGAGAGGGAGGAGGGGAGGGCAGGGAGGGGACGGGGCAGGCCGTGCAGGTCCCTGTGGGCCACGGGGAGGACTTGGGCTTTTACCCGCAGGGAAGTGGGAGCCCTGGAGGGCTGTGGGCAGAGGGGGGACAAAGGTCCTTTAACTTCTGAGTTTGGAAAAATGCTGTCACCCAAACAGTATTTATCCCTTTGTGATGGGCCCCTCCCCTCCCGGGGCTCCTCTGATTTCAACCTCACACTCGTATAAAGTAAGGCAACAATGGAGAAAGCCCACTTTACAGACATGGAAGCAACCTAAATGCCCATCAATGGAGGAATGGATAAAGAAGATGTGGTGCATATATACAATGGAATATCACTCAGCCATAAAAAAAGAATGAAATAATGCCATTTGTAGCAACATGGATGGAGATTCTCATACTAAGTGAAGTGAGCCAGACAAAGACAAATGTCATACGCTATCACTCACATGTGGAATCTAATTTTAAAAATGATATAAATGAACTTATTTACAAAACAGAAACAGACTCAAAGATCTCAAGAACGAACTTATGGCTACCAAAGGGGAAATGTGGTGGGGAGGGATAAATTAGGAGGTTGGGATTAACATACACATACTACTATGTATAAAAGGCTCAGAGGGGAGAGAGGCCTGACTAGTCCCAGGTCACACCCCGGGTTGTGCCAGGGCTGGGGCTTCAGCCCAGGTTTCAGGGTATGACTCCAGCTTCTAAAAGATGCCGCAAGTTCATATGAGTTTGGAACCTGGAGCCTCTTCTTCATGACCCCAATGCATTTGAAAGACTTTGATTTTGAAGAGTCCAACAGCTGCCCTGAGAAACCCGCAGCGATGCTCATGCTTTTTGACCATGAACCCCATGCTCGGGTGGAGTCTGCAGACACCCCCAAGGCACACCCATAGAAAATCCCCTACTCGGCAGCTGAGAGCGTGCATTTTGGTTCCGTGGTCCTGCTCTGGCCTGTTCATGTTTTCCTCGTGCGGTCGGGAATGTATTCTGGGCAGCACAAAGCACCAAGTCGAACGCCTGATCTAAGCAGGGCTGCAGAAAGCCACGTATTCAGGGATGGGCAGTGGGGGATCTGGGGGACAGCGACCAGGTCAGGAAAGAACTCATTAACAGGCAAACGTTTTAAAGCCCGTGATCGACATGATATAAAATTCAATAAGACATTCAAGAATGTTCCCCCCCTTTTTAAAAGTAAATCTTATTGGAGTCTAGTTGATTTACAGTGTTGCATTAGTTTCAGGTGTACAGCAAAGTGATTCAGTTATACAAATACATATATTGATTCTTTTTCAGATTCTTTACCCATATATAGATTATTACAGAATATTGAGTATAGTTTCCTGTGCTATACAGTAGGTCCTTGTTGGTTATCTATTTTATACATAGTAGTATGTGTATGTTAATCCCAACCTCCTAATTTATCCCTCCCCACCACATTTCCCCTTTGGTAGCCATAAGTTCGTTCTCGAGATCTTTGAGTCTGTTTCTGTTTTGTAAATAAGTTCATTTATATCATTTCTAAAATTAGATTCCACATGTGAGTGATAGCGTATGACATTTGTCTTTGTCTGGCTCACTTCACTTAGTATGAGAATCTCCATCCACGTTGCTGCAAATGGCATTACTTCATTCTTTTTTATGGCTGAGTGATATTCCATTGTATAGACGCGCCGCATCTTCTTTGTCCATTCCTCCACTCATGGGCATTTAGGTGGCTCCCGTGTCCTGGCTACTGTGAATAGTGTTGCAGTGAACACTGGGGTGCATGTGTCTTTTCGAACTATGGTTTTCTTGGATATACTTTTGAGAGGAGCAGATAAAACCTGGTCGGCCCATCAGCTTTCCTTGCTGTATGGCCTTGGGTAGCTTACTTACCCTCTCTGGGTAACCCATGGTTGTCAGCCTCGATCCAGGATTGCTGGAGGGTGTTAGACAAAACTGTTAAATGCGTAGCCTGACATCTGGTGTTCCGTAAGCTGTCTGTGCTTCGCAGTTACCATTATTATTGTTGTTATTGCTGTTATTATTATCATCATCCCATATCTTCTCACTGTATACCTCAGCTCCCACCTCAGTGAGGCGGAGGTGCTCTGAAACTTCCCTGGCCTGTGCGTCAGGGTCTGGGGCCTCTGCTCCCATGGACAGTAGGGTCTGGGGGCTCTGCTTCCATGGGGTGCTTTTCAGCCTAAGTGGAACAGAGATATGCAAACAATTTATCTGCCCCCAGCTGTCCCCAGCACCACCATTAGTGACAGAAGGGACCTTTGGCAAAAGCAGAGCAGCAGGGGACCCCCAGCTGGGGCCTTTATCTGACTGGTCAGACAACAGCGTCCAAACACAGCGGGTCACTCCAAACCACTGATAAGAAAGGAGTCCTGGAGTTGGGGCAGGACCAACTGAGCCCCCTCCAAGGGCCCACTGGACACCTCCTAGTCAAAAGCACAGGACCGGACTGTGAGGCCTTGGGGTGTCTGGGGGTTGATCCCAGGCCCATCGGTGCCACCTGGTGCTGCCTGAGTTTGAATATGTCGCCTGCCTCTCTCTGTGCCTCAGTTTCCCCATCTGGAAAATGGGGATGATAATCGCATATCCCTCTTGGGGGAGTTTCGAAGATTAGATGAGTCAGTGGAGGGGAAACTTGTAGCTCAACATAGTCAAAGGAGTGACTCACCACGTATTAACTATTGGAATGTACCAGTTCACACGGTGTGACCTTGACGACCCTCCCAGGAGCTCCAGTCACAGCCGCTCACTCACCAGGGGCTGCCACTCACATCTCTGGGTTGGATGGCCTCCCTTGCACCTGGCACAGCCTGGAATTGTACTCCTGGTTTATTTGCTTACTTCTTCATTGCCTGTCACTCCACCATTAGGATGTCAGTGCCGCGAAGGCAGGGAGTTGTGTCCATCTTGGTTGCTGCTGTGTGTTAGACACATGGCACCCTGGAGGTGCTCAGCAATCAGTTTGCCAAGTGATCAAAGGAGAGAAGTAAACGGTAGTGCAGTTCAGCTCTAATTTATGGGTGAGGAAATGGAGGCTCAGAGATGTCAAAAGTACTTGCACAAGGACACACAGCAGAGGTTGGCAGACTTTCAGTGAAGTGAATGCCTTAGACCTGGTAGGTCACCTGCAGTTTCTGCTGCATACTCTTCTTTCTCTTTTGACAGCCCTTTAACATTGTACAAGACCCTTTTCTTTCATTATTGCCTCCCCCTAAAGAGCCCTTTTAGAGGGTTTTTTTCCCTAATCTCTGCACCTCATGAAATTTTAATAGCACAGGTATATTATATATCTATTTATATACTGTATCTATATCTATTTATCTATGTTTTATAAATAAAAAGAGCAAAAAATTTTAGCCCCCTCCATCGCTCCAAGAACCAATTTTTGCCCCTACTGAGAACGGATGGATCTGGAACAGAGTCCCTCCGCCTCAGCACTGCTTACATTGGGGGCCGGATGACTCCGTGGGGCTATCCCAGACCAGCCTCCCTGTCCCCGCCCCCTCAAGGCCAGGAGCCCCCCAGTCGTGACAAACACAGATATCCCCAGACATCGCCTTGGGGTGCAGGATCACCCCAGTTAGGAACCTCCGCGCCAGGCAGACAATTTCTTTGAATTGACATCAGCTTTGGGATATAGACTCCCTGAGCCGGTCCTCAGTTTACCACCCTCATCAGTTGGGTAAATTGAATCAGATGGCGCTGTGGAGCTCCTAACACAGTAAAAACTCAGCAAATGAAAGCTGCCCATTTGGGGCCTGGGGCATCTTGGGGCATTGGACATTAGCTGGCCTTTAGCATTATACACTCTGGGTCCATCTGTTCAGACCGAAGGAAGGTCCATTTTAGGACCGGGCCTCTAGATGGGAGGAGGAAGAATTATCGGTGTCCTCTTTGTTTTTTTTTCCTTGATTTTTCATGGAAACATCCAGAGAAGCTCAGCCCGATAGAACTTTGTGTGGTGATGGTGGGCATATTCGGTGCCGTCCAGTTCGGTCGCCACCAGCCACGTGTGCCTGTCGAGTATTGAAAGGTGACTGGTGCGGCTGAAGTCCTGAAACTTTAATTTCAATTTAGCCAATTTAAATTTCAAGTTGCATGTGACTCGGGGCTCCCGTACTGGACAGCTCCAGAAGACAGGGTTTCCAGGAGCCAAATGACAGGCAGGTGGTCAGCAGGTGGGTGAGAAATAGTTCACGGTTTTAGAGGTGATTAAAGATAAGATGGCAGGGACTTCCCTGGCAGTCCAGCATTAAGACTCTGTGCTCCCACTGCAGGGGGTGGGGTTCAGTCCCTGGTCGGGGAACTAAGATCCCACATGGCCTGCGGCATGGCCAGTAAGATGGCACAATAAAAAGGAAGGAGATTCTGACACCTGCTACAACATGGATGAACCTTGAGGACACGATGCTCAGTGAGAGAAGCCAGACACAGAAGGACACACAGTGTGTGATTCCACTCACAGGGGGTCCCCAGAGGAGTCACATCCACAGAGACAGGAAGTAGATGATGGGGGCCAAGGGCTGGGGGAGGGGTGGGGAGTCAGTGTTTCATGGGGACAGAGTTTCAGTTTGGGAAGATGAGAAAGTTCTGGAGGTGATGGTGGGGATGGTCACAAGATACTATGAATGTACTCAACGCCACTAAACTGTACACTTAGAAATGGTTAAATGGTAAAGTTTATGTTGTGTATATTTCAACACAATCTAAAAATCAAATTAAAACAAGTTTTAATGAGATGGCCTATAATTACAGCATCATATTATTTAGAAACTACACTTATTTAAATTTAAAAAGAACTACCAGGAGTATAGGAGAAAAAAGAGAGAGAGCTTCTTCAGCCCAATAAAGGGATCTGCAGAAACCACAGCTAACATTATTCTTAGTGGTGAGAGACCGAATGGGTTCCCCCTAAGATCAGAAGCAAGATGAGGACACCTGCTCTCACCACTTCCGGTCAACAGGGTTCTGGAAGTCCTAGTCAGTGCGATAAACCAAGAAACAGAAATCAGAGGCATACAGATTAGGAAGAAAGAAATACAACTTGCCCTATTTGCAAGCGACATGATGGTTTTCGTAGAAAATCCCAAAGAATCTACCAGAAAAAGAAAAAGACTCTTAGAACTAATATGTGAGTTCAGCAAGGTTGCAGAATACAAGATTAACACCCCCAAACCAATCGCATTTGTAAATGCTAGCAATGATCAATTAGAAACCAAAATTAAAAACACACTCTCATTTACGATTGCTGCCCAAACCTACCATGTATTGAATGTCAACTTGGCACCAACCCTTTTACACTTGTTATTTACTGACTTGGAGACCCAACAAACCCTGGGAAGTGAGTTTTATTATAGTCCCATTTTGCAGATGAGGAAACTGAATCTCAAACAGGTGATATGGCTGGGCTGAGGTCAAGAGCAGTGAATAAGGGCTCCAGACTAGAGCCAGCCATAGCCTAGGGCCATGGCTTTCAAGGTAAAGTAATAGCACCCAAGACAGAAACAGCAAGGAGATAGCAATAATAGTAATAAAACCCTCCTTCCAGTTGGTGAAGTGCTTACTACATGTCAGCCACTGTTGGGGGCCCTTGATTGCATTCATTATCACCTTTTCCCTCCCGAACAGCCTCTGAGGGAGATTCTGTAATTGTGCCCATTTCACAGATGCGGGGAGTCAGGCACAGAGAGATGAGGGGTGGCGTCTGAGGCCCACAGCCTGGGCTGCCTGGTTCCAAAGCATAAGCACACAGGCAGCGCTCAAGAAACATCCCCCTTCTCGGGTAGGCCCCTGAGTGCCAGCCGGGCACTGTTGCCCGCTGAGTGCGTGTGGGTGCTGGTTCCGGAAGAGGGTCTGTGCCCAAGGCCTGGAGCCCGACAGCTGGCTGCCCGAGCTGGGCCCTTCCCAACCCAGTGGCCACCCGTGCCCAGCCATGTGGCCATCCAAGCAGGACGGGCCGGCTCCAAGGGGCCGCTGGCTGCCCGAGCCCGGGAGTGGCCACAGGGCGTGGGGCCGAGCCGGGCACAGCCCTCTCACCACTGCCCAGCCTGCCCAGCCTAGTCGGCCACGCAGGGGCTGCTCAGCCCAGCCAAGGAGGGCTGCCTGCATCCGCTCCTATCGTGGATGGGGAAACTGAGGCAGGTGGGGCCGCTCCTGTGCTGTTTACAGCATCTCTGGGTCTTGCCCGCAAGTAGGTGCTCAGCGCACAGCGTGTGCAAAGGCAAAAGCGCGATGCCAGGCAGACGGCGAGGGCCCAGTGACTGTTGTGCGAAGTGTCATCATTATTATTATCCCCAAAGCAACCCTGGGTGCACTGAGGCCCCAGCAGGGGAAGTGACCCCCGCCCCCGGGACCACGTGTCCTTGGAGGTTCCCAGAGCTGGGATGGGAACGCGCGCGTCTCATCGCAGAATCCAGACAGCTCACGCAAGTGCCTGCTGGATGTCGGGACGTAAGCACTAGCTACCGAATTAAAACAACAAGGGGCAGGGGAATTCCCTGGCGGTCCAGGAGTTAAGACTCTGCCCTTCCACCGCAGCGGACACGGGTTCGATCCCTGGTCAGGGAACTAAGATCCCGCAAGCGGTGCGGACAAAAAATAAAATGATACACTACTGTGTAAAAAAACAACAGCAAGGGGTGTGGGGCGGGGCACTTTTTCGTCATTCTAACCCTCCCTTTTCCTTGTGTACAAAATGGGTACACTAACAATGCCAGGTTTGTGGCTCTCTTCACGATTTAAGGGAAAGTATGAAATGAGAACAAGAAAAAACATCTGTGGTCATGTTAGGGACTTAAAAATAACAGTAATAATAATAACGGGGTGGATGTCACCATGGATCTAGAGTTCATATGTATCAGCTCCTTGCCACCTCCTGGCAACCCAGCCAGGCCTGTGAGATGCTTTCGCACATTTGAAAGAGAAAACTCTGAGGCTCAGGGAGGTTAAGCGATTTGCCTAAGGTCACACAGCAATTAGCTCTGGGCCTTGGAGTGTGGCAGGTGGGAGGGGCCTGATTCTCTTTCTCTGGCATTTGATGGTGATTCCCGCCACCTTTGTCCTTGACCTGAGAGACAAATGGGGGAGGGGGGCTAGGGGTCCTGTCTGGCTGGGCTTGTCCATTTCCTCTCCCCCGCAGTCTGGGGTGGAGGGTGTGAGGGCTGCAGAGGGGCCTGGCTCTACTCGCCCTCCATCTAGGCCTCCGGAGCCAATAACGCTGAGCTCAGCGTCTGTCTGCTTCACCCGGCTGCCAAGGAGCCTGATTATTTTTAGATAAGATGGAGGGGCGGGCGCCGGGGTGGGAGGGAGCCCCCAAGCCCGGCGGGTGGGGCCGGAAATGTCACAGCTGCAGAAATATGCCCCTCGGCCCCCTCTCCGGGGATCCTGAGTGGCAACCCAAGACCACAGGCTGGGCCCCCAGGACTCGGAAGGCAGAGGCGGTGGGGAGGGGGCCCGAGGGGCCAGGGACTCACCTCTCTGGCCCTCTGTTTTCCCGTCTGTGAAATGGGCATGAGAGTTCCCACCTCATATGGCAGAGGCAGGATTAAATGAGTTATCCTCACTTGACAGATGAGGAAACTGAGGCTCAGAGAGCACTTCCCCACGACTGAGCCCGCCCCTCCACTCGGGTTCTCGCCATGGTTCAGGACACAGGCAGGCTGGCGCTTAGTGACCTCAGACGTCCATGACCCCCTGGGGCAGCAGCCAGGGAGGGGGCCATGCCATGCTCCAGACCACGGCGCTGGCCCAGCCTAGCACTGGGCTGATGTCTCCTCCCCTCCTGAGTGGGGGTCCCTGCGATGTCACAACTCCCCCTCCCTGTCTTTGCAGATGCAGAGCAAAGTGGCAGTCCCCGGGCGGGGATGGGCTCCGACCAGGAGGACAGCAAGCCCATCACACTGGGTGAGTCTGGAGGTGGCGGGGTGGAGGGCACGGGCCCATCCCCATCTTTTATTTAGGAATCGTTTCCGGAGCGCCCCCTGTGGGTTCTGTGTGGTCCTGCGTGAGCACCTGAGTCACTCCTCCCAGCCATGCTATGGAGTAGGTGCTGCAGTTGTTCCATTTTGCAGAGGCAGGGACTGAGGTCTGGAGACGAATATGGGCCTTCCCAGGGGCATCCAGGGAGCTGGGGTTGGAACCCCCGACCCTGAGCTCCAGCGTCTGGGCTCTGAGGTGCTCCCCCCATTGGGAGAGGCCCTGGTGGGCCCTGCAGTCTCATGGGACATTGAGTGGATGAGTAGGACAACTCAGTTCTGTGTTGCGGGTGTGGGAGCAGAGCCAGAAGGACAGAGAGGATTTGGAAGCTTCAGAGTCCCTGCTTCTACTCTGGCTCCCTGACTACTCCCTCCCACAGTCTGTCCTCCTGAAGTGGTCAGAGGGTACCCGTGAGCACCTGAGTCAGGCCCCGCCCATCCTCTGCCCACAGCCCTCCAGGGTCCCACCTCCCGGGGGTAAAAGCCCAAGTCCTCCTGCCCTCCCCTCCTCCCCTCCTCCCTCTCCCCCCCCTCGCTCACTCTGTTCCGGACACACAAGCCTCCTCGCTGTTCCTCCAGCACACCAGGCACCACCTGTCCCAGAGCCTCTGCACGTGCTGTGCCTGCTATCTGGACAGCTAACTGCTTCCTTTTGCTCCAGATCACCCAGGTCTCAGCTCAGATGCCTCCCTCTCAGAAAGATCTTCCCTGAGCCCCTCAGCTCCAGCAGCCTCGGCCACTCTCAATCTCAGCCCTCTGTTTTATGTCCTTTCGAGGAAGTTAGTGATTGCGTGTGTATTCGCTTAGTTGCTTAGTGATTGCAAATGTGTTTGCTTCTCACCTAGTGGAACATCACCTCCTCAAGGGCAGAGGTGTTTGTTTTGATCACTGCTGTGTCCTCAGTACCTAGAACAGGACCTGGTACACAGTAGGTGCTCAAAAACCATTTCTAGAAAGCAAAAAAGGAGAGAAGGAAGGATGAAGCAGAGGGAAAAAGAGAAACTAGAGGGATAGTAGATTAGGGGCAAGGAAGGAGGAGAGATGAAAAGGGAGAAAGGAAGAAACAGCCAGTGGGTGAGGGCATCCCCATTGGAAGGTCCGTCACAGGCATGCACAGGGAGGCTGGATGGTTCCAGGAGGTTCACAGGCCCCCAGGCCACACCTCACTGGCCATCTGTGACCCGAGTCCTCCTTGACCTCCTGTGATCCCCAGGCGCCTCCCTCCAAGCCAGATGTTCAAGGCAGGCGGCGGGGGCCATGGCGCTTGGCCTGGTCCCGTGGGGAGCTCCAGCGTCTGGTAGAGGAAATCACTTCCTCCCCGCCCGCCAGGGAGTCCCCTGGAGATGGAGCTGGGCGAGCACTGCACAAACAGGAAACCCCGGTGGGGGTGGGGCGGAGGGGCGTGCTGACAGCAGTCGGCCAGCTGGGTCAGCAGGAAGTGGCCACAGCCACTTCCCCCTGGACACTGGGAGCCACCGCCCTGTCCTCCTCGGGATGTTGTGGTCCTGAGCCTCCCATCATGGGCCTGGGCAGGTAGTAATTGCTCAATGAATGGTGGACACAAAGCTCATAAGCAGGGGGCTTGGGTGGCAGACAGCTGAGGAGCTGGGCACTGCTGTGAGCTCCCTGCGGCCACTGCTGCCCCCTGGGGGCCTGGACAAGAACTGCTCCCACCCCCCTCCCCCAAAGCCGAGAGCTGCCATTCTGTGGGTCCCACCTCCACTCTGACCACTCTCTCTGGCTCCTTCAGCTCCAGCCCTGTTGGCCTCTGATTTGCCAAGTGCATCCCAACCCCAGGCCCTTTGCACAAGCCATTCCCGCTGCCAGGAACATCGTAACCCACAGGGAGGTGGCAAAACGTCAAGTTTAATATCATCCTCATCGGGGCAGCCAGTTCTCACAAGACAGTTTCCCTGTGCCAGGTGCTGTCTGGGCACTACCCAAATTTTCACTCACGTGTTCGCCTTATCCACCCCTACCTTGAGATCTTGGTTGAATGTCACCCTCCCAGGGAAGCCTTCTCTGAGCCCTTCGTGTAAAATAGGTCCCCTCCCCAGCAGGCTCTCCCGACCTTGACTGCCTCACCACTGCTGACACATCTCACACTTAACTGAATCATCTTTAATACTTTCTTTTTAAATTGTGGTACAACACACATAAAATGTAGAATTTTAACCCTATTAAAATGTACCGTTCAGTGACATTAAGTACATTCACAGAGCTGTGCACCCATCACCTCTGTCTAGTTCCAGAACATTCTCATCAACCCACAAAGCAACCCCATCTCCATTAGTCACTCCCCCTCCCCGAGTGACCAGGAACCCACTCTCTGTCTCAGTGGATTTGCCTGTTCTGGACGTTTCCCATCAATGGAATCACACAGTGTATCCTTCTGTGTCTGGCTTCTCTCACTTCTCTCGTGTTCTCAGGGTCCATCCACGTTGTAGCGAGTTTCAGGGCTTCACCTCTTTTCACGGCTGAGTGACGTTCCCGTGTGTGGAGGGACCACATTTTGTGTATCCATCATGGTTGATGGACATTGGGGTTGTCTCCAGTTTCAGCTACTGTAAATCATGCTGCTGTGAACATTCATGTACAAGTGTTTTTGACTTCCTGCTTTTATGTGGCATCCTTTGCCCACCCTGGGCTGTGAGTCCAAGAGGGCAGCTGCTCCTGTACGTCTTGTTCCCCACTGTGTCCCCAGTGCCCAGCTCGGGACGGACACTGGAAGTGCCTGGTAATGGGTCCTGCCTGTGAAGGTCTCTGGGTGTGACAGGCCTGCTCCCAGCTGTCTTGGGTGGGCCAGTGCTCCCGCCCTCTCGAGGCCAGCCTCAGTTTCCAAATCCATGAAATGGGTCTAAACCACCCCAGCCCAGAGAGGAGGGTCCCTCTTCCTTTGACATTAGGCGGGAATGGGTCTGGGCACACTGGGGATTTTAACTGCTGCCTGTGGACCCTCCATTCACCCCATGGTTCTGAGCCCCTGCCGTTTGCCAGGCTCTGGTCCGGGCACTGGGGACACCACAGAGCTCACAGCCTGGAGGCAGAAGGCTAAGAGACTGCAGCATTGCATGGGGTGATGAGTGAGGCAAAGGAAGCAACCTGGTCCC